>NC_081405.1:611571419-611871419 GCF_030272615.1 Cryptomeria japonica
AGTTTGTGTACCCCAATCAACAAATGCACAAAGCAAAGCAAAGCATAAAACATGACAAACAAAGAAATGTACCAACAAGACCCTTGTACACCAAACATACTTTCAGGCAATGGAAGATGCATGATTCCCAGGATGCTCCCGCATCGTTACTGCATAGGAAAGCAGGGTTTGTTTCAAAACTAGAGAAATCTTTTTCTCTATCCATTCTTGTTGGAAAACCAGCTTCAGCTCCTCTTCCAAACCAGAAAACATGCTTTCTGTGAGACCCCAAAAGACAATGGGACTATTAGCAATGAAAGGCTCTAAGCAGTGATTTTATTTTCAGAAGAATAGTATTGCGTATGTTTCCTTCAAATTACTTTGTATTAATTTTATTGCTATTAGAATAGGGCAAGTCAACTAGTCTATAAATGTTCTACATAAATATACCAAGTTGTTTCCTATAATTTGTTTCCTATAATTTATCTCATTGCTATTATAACAGTGTAAATAAACTCCATTAAATTTGTACTACATAAATATACTAGTGTTTTCTACAAATTATCAACTGCAAAAGAAAACTATTTTGTTTTCCGCTCAACAACTGCACTGATATGAGACATATCCTGCAAGATCGTCAATCCATAACAGTTGGTTTCAAAATAGTTTGCACTTTGCAGCACAAAAACACGATTACAAATCTGATGTGGCTGTTTTCTTTTTCAGAATTTATTGGGGATTACTCATCAAATTCTCTGTAAGATTAAAATTAGAAAGATTATCACTTGCAGGTTCAACATTGCATATTTACAAGAGAGAAATGTAGAGCTATGTTACCGAATCAGCAGGAAAACCAAGCTGGATTCAGATGCAATTCAGCTGTGGACTCAGGTAGGGCTTAAGATTTGAGCAGTCAGAATCAAGTGGAAACAGCAAAGGGCATACCCAGGCAATTCCAAATCAATTCCAAGACAATTCCAGAATTGGGAAAATTCAAGGCAATTCATTTGACTTTTGGGCAGTCTGAAACCCTAAACAACCAGCATATAACACATTTCATGCTTTTAATGACTCCCAGCAACAGAAAAAATGCATTTTTGTATGTTGAACGAATTGCAGTAACAGCAAACAGGTAAAGGAATGAGGGTAGGCTACAGCAAACAGTCAAGCATTTACCATCTGCAACAAACAACAACAACTCAGAAATAAAAAAACAGTCACCAACTTGGCAATAACCAAAGGTATTCATCATTTATGCTGCTCCCAGTTTGACTAGCCTGGGTTATAAATTTTTAATGAAATCAAACTTAGGGTTTTTATTTCTTAAGATTTAGTAAATCATATGCAGACAAACTCCAGTCACAAAGTTTAAGATTTAAAAATTAATATTAATCATAATGTAAATTTAAAAGTTTATATACCACTTTTAATATTGTATCATACTGAAGTGTAATATGATAAATTTATATACCGTTTTAAAGTTTTAGTCATAATGTAGATTTAATATTTATCATAATAAAAATTTATCATAAGTGATAAAAAATGCTATATAAATTTTATTTACATATTAAATATATGATTTTAAAATTTTGATTATAAAGTCTAAAATTTAATATTTGAAATTATAATTGTTTCACTTTCCAAACAAGGACAACACAAACTGAACTACACAGATTATCAGCTCATAAACTGTTTCATAATTTTAACTGTTTGGATTCTAATATATATTGTCCAATGTTTGTTTTCTAAGGCCGATTCCATCTCTCCTTTGACCAAGTCCCTTCAAAATCAATCTAAATTCATCTCAATGAAGCTATATAGAAATGATACAGAAGAATCTCAGCGGTGGGGCATATGTTCAGATATGTAGCGGGTGTGCTCAAATGTATACAAGCTCATACAATGGAGTAAAAAAATGTTTGTGTGTCATTTCTAGCATGGGAATCAAAGTTATCTAGGAAAGGATGGTGTACCAACTCATAAAATAGCAGAATATGTCAAAGAGAAAGCAAAAGTAGATGCAAGAGTTGTCCATAGAATAGGGATCATAAAAAAACCCCCACTTCCCGATCTCATAGTGTTATCCTTGATGTTATACTAAAGAGCCACCCATTTTTGGGCAAAAATGAATAGGAGCCCATTAATGTGAAGAGAACAAAGAGTCCATTAAATAGGACATGTCAACATGACACTAGAGAGATATGTTATATCCCCTCTTTGAGATTAAGGACTTGTTGTGACCTTTTCACACATCACCCCATTGAGAATGGGGACCCTCCCCTTTTTCCTGCTTTCTAGGGTTTTTGTTAGAACCTTGTGACCTTCTGGCGTCAGTATTGCCCATTTTGTCAGTTTTGAATGGTCTGAGTTTTGAAGTGGTGAGTCAATTTGTGCAAACTAAGGTCAGAACAGGAGTCTAGACACCGTCAAAGTGCCTAGAAAGGCCGAAGGACGAAGATTGCAATTGATTTGGGTAGATTTGGACAACTTTCTATTTTTGGAAAGTTTTGCTATTTGCTTTTTCCTATTTTTTAGGAAGTTTTGTTTTTGGCATTTTAAGCACGATTCCCGAAATGGTTATTTTTTAGATAAAATTTCCTATTTTTTTAGGGATGCTTGCTTTTTCTATTTTTGGAAAGGGGATCTAGGGTTTGCATTATTGGTTCTGAGATTCACTAAAAATGATCGTAAAATTCCTCTGAAATTCAAGTTTTGTTCCAAAAAGCCAAATTCCTAGATTTTAGGGATCCACAGGAATTCGGTGGATAAATGGACTTGGAGTGTGAATTTCAAATTTCAAACAAATTCGAGAAGAATTGCACAAGTTGTGAAAATTTTAAGTTTTGATCTCATGGTGCATAAGTTTGACCAAGTCCGCCTAGCAATGAAGATCAGAGGGTCAAGACTTAGACAAAGTCCACCCTGAATGAGTCTCACAATGAACCAAGTCCGCCCTCACCTTTGTGCATAAGTGTCATGAAGTCCGCTTTGGAAGGGACTTAACTTGGTCAAGGAAGCAATGAACTCCACCATGTATAAGGTGCACAAGTCAAGCAAAGTCCGCCTTGAAGAGGTATACAAAGTGCACAGGTTTGATGAAGTCCACCTTCACCTAGGAATAGAAATAATTAAGTCCGCCCCATGATGGAGAAAGAAACTCGCAAAGTCCGCCATGTGTAAGGTGAAGAGGGAGACAAGTCAATTCAAGTCCGCCTTGAAGTGTGTGGAGACAGCAAGTCAGAGGTGCATGAAGTTAAGAAAGTCCGCCCAAAGATAAGGAAGTAGCATGTGGAAGGTGCAAAGAATGAGTGAAGTCCGCCCTACCTCACTTGCAAATGGAAATAACTTCAATGAAGTCTGCCCAAGAGCATGGTGTATGGTGCCTAACTTAAGACAAGTCCGCCCTACCTCACTTGCAAATAGAAACACTTCAATGAAGTCCGCCCAAGTTTGGGGAATGAAAGGCATGAAGTCTGCCTTCCTATTTGGGAAGAGAATCAACCAAGTCCGCCAAAATCATGGATAATGGAAACAAATTCATTAAGTCTGCCCTCATGAGATACTTGCCAATTTGGAAGGAAAGAAGGTGATGTCAGCAAGATTTATCTTCCAAGTTCGAACTGAGACAGATTTAGAAGGTTTTTGAAAGAGAAAGATTGAAGAGCAAGTTCGAGTTACAACTGAAAATTGTTTTAGAAACTTGCATTTTTGAACTGAGATTGAGAGTTTGAACTAGATAAGGGATGACAAGTCAACTGAGGATCAAATTAGAAACTTTTTTTGCAGATTCGAAGGACTGAGGACTAAATAGAAACAAATTTTAGGAAGATTTCTGAGTTTCTAATTGAGAATTCGAACTCTAATGCAAATACCTTCTTCATTCTTTCATTTCTTCATTTGAAGTTCGAACTTTCAAGAGCAAGTTGAGAGTGTTTAAGAGAGATTTTGTGCAGGTGAAGGACATTTTGAAGAGTTTTTGCAGGTTGGAAGTGATTTCAAAGGAGATTTCAAGTATAAGTCTGAGATTTTCAACAATTTTTCACAAGTTCATACACAGATTTTAGAAGAACCTTGACTGTTTGAAGGACAGATTCTCTGATTTTCTGAGATACACCTCTGAGTTTTACCTTCAAGCAGCTTCTTTACCCTTCTTTCTTATTCTTTCGAAGGTGAAAATGAATCTTATGGGCAGATTATTGGGTTTCTTACCTGATTCTTTTCAAAGTTTTCAAAGAGAAAGAACAAATTCAACTAATTTCCCTTCTTTTCTTTCTCATTTTCTGCCCTATAAGCGAGTTAGAATGAATTTAATTAAATTTTCTTGGACATAGTTTGCTCTCAGGTTTTGATTTTTTTTTTAAATCAGACCTTGAACTTCTTAAGTTTGGCGATTTTCAAGGGTTTTCTTAAGATTTTCAGAATATTAGAATGTTGAAAAACCTCAATTTTAAGGCTAAGTGTGGGAAAGAAAGAGTGAAAATCATAATATACTTAGCTACCAAATCCCAAAATCATACCTAAAATGCAGATCCTAACTTAAATTTGTTTTTTCTTTTTGCAGATTTGGATGACCTCCGAGGTTGAACATCGCGCAAGGTCAGGATGAAGTTCCAAGTTGACAAAGATTCCCCTCTAGAATCAAAAATAAACTCTAAGTGGAAACAAGTGGGAGATACAAACCTAGGACACATAAACCTTAGGGAGTTCAAGAAACGGAAGCACAGCACAGACACTCAATTTCCTACAGTGATAGCAAGGAAGATGATGCGGAATGGGATAGTGCAGGCTACTGGTTTCCTTCCAACAATGCAATGCACTGAGTTGATAGTAGAGTGTTTCAAGCATTATAACCCGGAGAATAGAGAGATAGTGGTGCTTGATGGAAGGATTCTCACAAATATTGGAGAAGTAGCAATTAGAGAGGCCTTTTGCATTCCTGAATACCACAACACGGTCTATATGACCAGGGATGAAGCAACCCAACTATACAATGACAATGTAGAAGAATATGCTAATATCAACCATTCATGGTTGGAGAAACCTTGGAAAGGTGTTTCCAAGATACCTAAGCTCCTTGTGAGAGCATATTTCAAAGAAGATTACGGAGACCTCATCGTTTTACTGAACAGCGTCATGGGCAGCCAGCAGGGTGCTTCCTTCAAGCCATGGATGTACTATTTTATCCATGAGGAAACTGCTGGCGTTAAGATGATAAACTAGGCCTAGAATCATCAGTGATAATTTGGATGATCAGTTGAGAAACTTGGAGAAGAATAGAACGTTTTATATGAGCTCTTATTTGATCTATTCTTTAGCCAGGACATACAGATATAGAGGCCTTGTGTACAAAGGAGCTGTTGGAAATAAGGAAAACCAGTTCGTTGTCTATGACTGTTATCCACAACTGCACCTGGAGGAGAAATTTCATTTGAAAAGAGTTAATGATGCATTCCTAATGCATATCACGAGAACCCTTTAGGGAGGTCTTCATCAACGACTCTCTCAAGAGTCAAAAGATTTTATCAGCAGGTTTGGGTATTAGTATATCCAATATCCCAGGTTCACCTACTTAAGGATCCAAGGATTCTCCGGACAGCCATATAGACTACCCATGTTTCCTACAAACAGAATGGTACTACTTGAAGTAGTAGGACAGTTGGAAAACTTTATGATTGTGCAAAGAAGGAAACAAAAGAAAGGTGTATCTTCTCTTAGTATCGGAAATGGATTGGAGACATGTCCATCAACCCAAGCTGCTACACATGCCGACAAGGAGATTCAATGAGACCCATTCTTTCAATATCAAGCAAGGGGACATTTTGATCCTTTTCATCGGATGAAACAAGTTGATGGAGAAAGGTTCGAGCAAAGACCAGACCTAGAAGATTATTGGGCTAACGCAACTGATAACTTCGAGATCAGAAAGAGATTTTGGTCCAGGAACCCACTGAGCTTGATCAGGGCATCCGAGGTATTCCGAGTGGTAGACCAACTTGAGGAAGACAATGAATATGAGCAGCCACATTATGCCACCCTGAAGAATGAACCTCTTGCTCTAGTTGATTGGACAGAATCTGAAAGATCTGACCTGGGTGACTTTATGAGAACTGAGATCGAATACTCCAAAATAGTGGGCAGCTCAGAGAACAAAGGAGCTCAAAGCAAGGAACGTTGTTTTCACCTATGATCTCATGGGGACTGATGAGTCCATGTCTTCGAATCATAGGAGTACATCGAGTAACCCAAAGAATCCAGAGAGTGTTGGGTCAAGGAAGAGAAAAGAGCCCACTGAGAATTCCATAAGGGCTAAAGGAAATAAAATCACTGGAGATGCAGATGTGAGCAGAATGCACAGGTCTGGCAAAGGTCATTCGACTATAAGCGCTACATCTACTGTTCCAGTAAGAATTGAAATTGATGAACAAGAATAGGATAGTAAAATGGGAGCTAATGAGACAGAAGTTATTCCTCCCGTAATTGAGGAAATCATGGAGGAAATGGTTCAAGAACCAAGTCATCCCCCTATTCTCACCAAAGTTCTGGAAGTTGAGAACCCAGAACCTCAAAGAGAATTCCTCGATCGCATAGTTACTGCACCTAAGGAAGTTGAAGATAATTTTGATGAGAATGGTGTGGAACAATCAACCATCTCGGATTGGTTGAGAAAAAGAATGAAAGCCAAGGTTCCTGAGGAGGTTCATCAGGTAGAGAACACGGCAGCATTCTTGGCTGAATTAAATAAACCAGCTGAAATAAGACCACCTAAACCAGCTAAGAAGTTCTTTTTGATTTAGAGAGATAGTGCAGGGTTCAAATCAGTACAGGTAGCAGTACCAAAAACAGGAAAAACTCAAGACAGTATTACTCCTGAGGACTATGAGGTCACTACTATAAGATTGGGGAAGACCGCCAAGATTCAGGAAGTCCAGGAATTCGATGAATCCTGCAATACCATGAAGGAAAGATTGAACAAGGAAGTTGAAAAGAGAAAGAAGGTTGAAGCTGAGAATGAGCAATGGAAGAAGTATGTTCAACACTTAACAAAACCACTTGATCGGGAAGTACCAGTTGCTCCTCTGTAATGTCCCCATTTTTCTAGCCTCTTATGAAGTTTTAGCCTTTTGGCTAAGTGGAGAAATAAGGAGAAATTAATTAATTAATTTCTTATATAGTCATGAAATAAATTAAAAATTAAAAGGGATGACTTTATATTTAATTAATTAATTAATTAGTGACTTAAAATAAAATAATTAATTATAAAGTCACTAAAATGAAATAATATTATTTCTAGAATCCTCTAGAAGTTTATGAGACGTATGGAGAAAAAAGATAAATAGAGGTTGAGCCTCATTGTATGATCATTGGAGAATGGATTTGGATTTGATGAACTGTCTAATGCATTGCATTAGTTGAATCTTTGAGGACGCAAACCTTCAGCAGATTGATAGAAGGGCTGGACGAAACCCTAGTTTCTTCTTCTTGGGAGTGGCAGATACTCAGTTTTCCACATTGTGCATAACGAGTTTATGGTGGTTGAGAGAGAGGGACATTCAGTCCTTCATACTGAGCTAATCGAGTTTGATATCAGATTTTTTCATGGTGTACGATTTGTTGAAGACTTCAGCCTAGGGTGAATGATCAGTGATATTTGTGCCTACATATTGGGAGAGGTTAGGCGAATATCCTGGGAGCATAGTGGAGGAAGATTTGGGTTGTTTGCTGGTTGTGTATCAAGTCTGAAACAAAATTGAGCTCTACCCTCTATACCTACGATTTTGCATATAGAGCCTATAGAAGCCACGATTACATCTCTTGATTGGAGCACCTTATTCCTAGGGTATGATCGATAAGTTTGGTGTGTGGAAGGAGGTTGTGACAGCAGCAAATTGGGGACTGAAACTCTTCATAGAAACAGGGACGAATTTGGAAAGAGGCCTCCGCTCCTTGGCACATTGCCATACAGTTTGGCATCTGCATAATAAAAGTAAGAAGGTGATTCCTTACCAAGCATTGTTGGAGGTGAAAATAAGAAGTCAGACACAATTCAGATCTGAAGCAAGTCTGGTTCAGTCTGCCATTGCCACGATTTTGCTCATATTCTCTTCCTCAAGCATCGAACTTCCCATTTAATGGCAACGCTTTGTGAAGAGGGAGACAGCGATATTGTTCAGGGTTTAAGAGGAGTCTCTAGAGCTGGAAATTCAGTTATTATCAGTCATTCATATTGGCAGCAGGGGTAATTTTGAAAAGAAATTGAATTGGCATTGTGAGGGCTTCACAACAAAGGATATTGATTGCTTCCTCCATTTCTCAGCTAAGCGATCCTACCAGGTTCCTTTGGCATCATAATCTCTAAGAATTTTCTAAGTTATATGCATGCAATTAGGGGCCTCCTTGTGTCTTCAGACAATCTGAAGTCCATTTTTAATAGGCAAGTATTTAGCATTCATTGTAAAAAGGCTATTGTTTCAAACTCAAGGTGTAAGAAGGTTGCATTCAGATCTATTGTGTCATTTGATCATATAATGGTATGCCATCTGTTTGATTAAATGCCTATAGCTGTAAATGTGCATTTCACCCATGAAAGTTATGATATGAATTTGTATTAGTAGAGTTGGATTGAGTCAATTATGCAATATGTTGTTAGTTTAGACAAATAATGTGATCTTTTGAGAGCATCTATAGTGCTGGAAAATAACATTAAGTCAGACTGAAACTCAGGCCAGCAGACTGAGACTTAGTGGGTGAATTGTTTGACAATATTCCTTGCGTCAAAAACTATCATTTCTGCACCTATATGAGCAAGGGATATTACATCCTCCCGCACCTCTTCCACTAGAGACAATGAAGGATTATGAGAATATGAAGACTACATTCAGAGAGGCCAAAGGATGGGCTTTTGATGCCTTGGAGCGTGCTGACATACTTGTTGCAAACCTAGTATCAGCATATGACTCCACCTCTTCCTTGTTAAGCAGAATTTAAGACATAGCTGAAGCTTGGGAAGATGTTGAGGAGATTCAAAACAGAATAATCTCACACTTAAAGACCATCAGAGGGCTTTCTCAGCAGGATTTGGTAGATGGAGAAGTTATTCAGTCAGGGGATAGATATGATTTCAGCACTTGGTACTTTGCTTTTACAACCAAGGTTGAATCTTTGAGGAAATCCGAAGCTAAGTGTTTGGAAATTGAAAAGATTGTCAGAGGTATTCAGGACAAGGTTTTCCTTGTAGCAACCGAGATATTGCAGCAAGATGAAGTGCGAGAAAAACATTTACGTGGAGAGAATCTGAGGGCCAAAATTCAAGGAAACTTCTTCAAAGTTTCAGGGCCGATTTTCAAGGATGATCTCACCAAGATTTTGAGATTCTTACTCATTGATGAGAACTTCCTAGCACAAGTGGCTGACTAGGAAAACACCCTCGCCACATGTACCGATGACATGAACATGGTTGATTACCAAATTGGCAATTTGCCAAGTGTCACCATGGAGGAGGTTCGACCATTAGTGTCTAGATACATTGCATCTACTGAAAAGGAAACTAGATGCCCACCTCAGTGAAATTAGCAGCTATGCCACTTGTCTCCTCTTCTGTTCAAACTTTAGAGTTTTGGAAAACCCTAATTAGGGTTTTGATCTTTCAATCTAGGCCCTTGATCGCTATTCGATCTCGGCCATTCAAATTTTTTTGGACTCCTATATAAGGTTGCCTCCTCTCATTTGGAGAGTGTGAGGTTTTTGAAATATTGTTGCAAGAAGGTCATTTTCAGATAATACATTACTTGTGTGTTTTTTCTTAAGGCTTTGTAATCTCTATTATTTAAGTGATTAGCAAGGTTTTCAATTTCTTCAACACCTTAATTAGATTTTATTTCATGTTGTTAGGATTGAATGAAAGATTTGATAAGTATTGATTCATGGTGTATCTCCGCTCATACTTATGATGAATAGATGATTTTTATTCATTGTGCAAAGTTAGTCTGAGCTTTCCATTTTGTGTATGCTTAAACTTCCGATCATAAGCACATTCCTTGAAGATTGCATCCGCTTTGTGCAGTTGTCATAAGTGAGGTGAAGCAAAGTGTGGTTTATTGAGTTCACCATATCAATACTGTCTCTTAAGTTCATAGGAGTAGAGTAGACTTCTAAACCCTTTATCCTTTTTATCCTTTATTTTTTGAAAGTCTTAATCCGAAAATCCAAAAAAGAGAAGAGCATCAACCTATCTAAATCCCAAAGTTGTGAACAATTCAAGCGTAAGTCCCTTTGTGTATTACCAGCATATCACAACGCCCATTGAGCTTATCCACACGTCAAGACCTAACAAAAGAAACCTTGGAATCGCCATATGATCTTCTAGCAATCTTAGCATACGCGGTGATTTTGTTCAAGAGAGGATAAATTATCTTTGGGTACTTTATTCTAATGTTCGGTATATAATAAAACGTACACCAACAGGACTTAATTCAACCACCCACAGGACTTGCATATTTTACACAAGGGATACAAAGACATACACGAAAAGGATAATGAGTTCATTAACTAAAAAGGTATGCAAACTAATACCAAAGGAAATGAAATCATACAAGTATGCTAATATCAAAGACATCGATTTCTTCGCAAAACAGAAATAAGAAGGCAGCGATATTATATTACTAAAGGCAGCGATGAAGTTGGTGTTTATTTATAATAAACACTAATAAGATCTGACTAAATAATTATAATGAGCAGCGATAGAATCTAAAAGGAGAAGTAGCAATTAACAAGGCAGAGGTCAATATGATTTCCAAGGCAGCGATTAGCATGATCTTAAATTCTTAATGAATAAATTATTATAAACAAAAGACAAGGATTAATAAGTGTTAACAAAAGTTATGTCCTTTTAAAGGGACTTCACCTTTCAAAAGGGTGGCTCTTTCTCTTCATAGGGACATAAAGTAATAAATGGGACGGACCTGCTTGGGGGAGAGCATGAAGAAGCCAGGTTCTGAAATAGCAGACAGATCTGATGAAATAAGATCAGGTTTGATATAGATATATATTACTATTCCCCAGAAAATTGTCTTATTAATAAGACACTACAATTTTCTATAATCATGAAGCCCAATTTAAGGAATGAAACTTCCTCAATACTCTTTCCTTTTCTGTGAACCAAGAGACTCCACAATCAGCAATCTTTAGTCCTAAACAAATCCTTAAGCACATCAGCCATGATGCTAATGAAGGGGTGTGTGATTAGTCTTGAGGAGGCAGCCGTTAGTTTGGAGAAGACACCTCTCTTGGGAAGAGGTAAGAATTGTGAATCATCATCCTCCCTTGAGGACTATATAAGGCAGAAATCCATTTAGTAGAAAGCATCGAAAAAGAGAAGAAGATAAAGGAATCCAGATCAGATTGGAAATATATATATACAGCAATCAATAGCTGAATTCTGACTTAGACTGGTATGCATGAGAAATAGTGGTATGCAATGTGGTTAGACACCTATACTCTTTAATATATCTTTGACTAAGTTATTAATAAGCCTTGTCAATCTATTATATTTCTTATTTAATAAAATTTTATCTATTCCTTGCTCCCACAAGCCATGATACATGGAATAGAAGGAAATAAGTTAGGGAGAGGCAGCACACCAGTTCCCTCAAATTAAGTAGGCCACCCCACGTGATGGAATTGTCTTAGTTGGATGTTCCTACCATTTGTGGACCAAGGGGCGGGATGTTATAATTGGATGTGCCGCACTCTTGGGCTTAATTGGGCTGAACAATCTCCGGGCACCCTTTTGAGGTTTTCCTTTCCAAATTCTACTATGGTTGGTTATGGGAACAAGCTAGGGTTTAGGTCCTAGTAGCAAATCTATATATCATTTCATATGATGTTATTTGTTCATTAACTCTCAAACTCAATAACTTTAAATGAGTTAACTTTAGAATGCTATTGGTAAGTAAATTATATTGTTGGAATTGGTAATTTTGGTCAAAAATAGGTACATCCCAATTTGGGGACATTACAGTTGAGCCAACCATCGCAAGATACCTCTATGTAAATGGCTTGTCCTTCAATACTGTTCAATCACCATATTGGCAAGATATGTTGAAAAAGTAAGTGAGGCTCCAAAAAGATACATGAGCCCAAGTTGTGTGCAATGACTATTACCTAAATATTTATGTAAAAACACTAAAACCTAAAATATTGTATTTTCAACCAAAATGATTAAATTTGAAAACCCCACATCATGCATTGATATAGATTTGTTTGTTGATATAAACTAGCTAGAAAAAAGTATTTCATTCAAACAATTCATTTAATTATTTTTAAAGATTTGATGCTTCAACTGTTTGTTGATAACAAAGATTACAATGATCACAAATATATTCAACAAAGCATTCAGAATGCTGAAACACTCAAGCGCCAAAGAAATCCATTAAGCTTGAAGTACAAATGCAACCTCTGTGTGAAGTTTGCCCTCGAGAATCCTAAGGAATTTTGTCCTCCAAAATCTAGAAAACCAATGGGGTTTTGTTCATTAATCTCCAAAACCTAAGGCTTTTTGTACTCAAATCCAACAGGTGAAGACAAGTGTTGACTTTGTAACTTAGGGTTTATTGATACAATGTCCAAAGATGATCCAAATTATTGAAATTGCATGCCTTATATAGAATGAAGGCCTAGCATGGGACCACTCATTATAAGACTTGTTTGAATGTTTCTTGCCATTTAATATTTGGGCTCATTAATGGCAACATTGGTCAACCCTGATGATTGGTAAATTCCTTTGTTCAAACAAAATGGTTATGTGAGAGAGCATGATGGAAGGCAAGGGTCCAAGTAAATGCTTGCCAAAAGGATGTAATGGTTGGAGGAAGTAAGGATCAAGGGTTAGCAATACTGTGTGTAAGGGGAAGTGAAAGTCCACGGGTCCACAAACAACAAGGAAGTGGGAGGCTGGGGATCGGACTTTTGGGATATCCAATACTGGTTTGGAAGCGGAGAATGGAGAAAGGTATGACAATATGAGGAAGTCTGAAATCTTGAAACCCCACTAAAGGCTAGAAAGTAACTTAAGCATCCTCATCCTTAAGATAAGGGACATTACATTATGAAAAGGTCCACCACTTATTGTCAAACAAGGTCAAAAATATAGAAACTTCATTGGCTCCCATTAAGCATTTGTGGAAATAAATTGGGGTGTCCATCATGTCCAATGGATGGAAGGATGCCAAAAATCAATCATTGATCAATGTGATTGCAATGTGCCCTAAGGGGGCAATATTTTTGAAATGGATTTTGAGAGGCAAATGAAGGATGCACAATTCTTGCTAATATCCCCATACAATGCAATTAGGAATCAAGTCCTCAAAATGTTGTTCAAGTCATAACAAGCAACAGAAAGAATTGCAAAGCAATTGGTATATTGACAGGGTATAGTTTTCACATATATTTTGGACACCTTGTGCTTTCGGCTCGCTCAACCTTATGCTAAAAAATTTGGGCAAGAAAATAGATTGGGTCAACCAAGTATACACTAAGGGCAAAGAGATCCAAATGTTCATCACAAAAGACAACATGAAAGTAAGCCATATTTAAGTTATTCTCACAATTGGTGTTGCTAAAAGTAATTGAAATAATACAATTTTAAAATTTTTTGCTTCAATTTACTAATTTGACTTCTTAATTTTAGTCTATTTCTTTTTTAGTGTTATCAAATTTCCACAATCCATGCTAATATTCAATGATTTGTTTCTGGATTCGATCGTGTATCAATTTTTTATCAATTTGTTTCTGGATTCGATGATAAAAAATTGATACACAATCGAATCCAGAAACAAATCATTGAATGTTTCTTTTTTTTATTATTATTATTATTATTCATTTTTTATTATGTTGAGACCTAATACCACAATCTTACATACTATCTTACATCTCCCTTGAAATCTTTTCATCCTGATGATGAATCACAGTGTGTGATTCAAAACATTGATGACAAAAAATTTCTTACACAATCTAATCCAAAAGTCACAAGGTAAAATTGTAATCACGGATTGTGGAAATCTAATAGCATTAACCTAATAACACAGTCATCTTGAGATGACTTATTAAGGTACAGAAGCATTTTCTAACATGGTCATCAGCCAACTTTAATTTGTATGGAGGCAACCCAACAAAGAGAAAGCAACAAATGTAAAGAAGATGATTCTAAATGACACTTAATGGGATCATGTGGAATATCTTCTTAATTTCAGTATGCCCGTGATGAGTATGATTCACTTTACTAACATGGTTAAGACAGGTTTAGGAGAGGTATATGATGTAGTCAACTCAATGATTGAGATCATAAAATCCATCAGAAATTTGAAAAAAAAAAAGATTCTAGATAAACTTTTTTCAAAGAGCTGCAATCAATTTAAATTGAGCAATGGAACAAAATAACAATTCAATGATTGAGAAAAATAAATCACGAATCAAGAAGGATGTGATCTTTAATTAACTTCCTTTGAAGAGGTACCATTCAATTTGTGTTAAGCAGTGAACAAGATGACCACCCCACTACATCTTCTTGTCTTTACATTGACTACCAGATATTACAAAGATGAGATCCTTGCAATATCGACAAGGGTGTGCCACCATATAGTGATGTAGAAGTCAGCAAAGGGCACAAGAAAGCACTTATTAAACTATTTCTTGATCTCGATATAGAGGATGTGGTTACAAGTGAATTTGTTGATTCTCACTTCTGATGGTCAAATTGTTCCTCCCTTGATGGTACCTCAACAACAATAAATTGTCACACCTCCTAACTCTTGCAAGCAAAATTTTATCACAAGTTTCTTAATTTTTATTGCACTATCTGGATTTTTTTTTTTTTTTCATTTTTTAAATTATTATTTTCAAATTTGAAGTTTGATTTACAATTTAATAACTCCAATTCTCTTACTTCACCTCAATAGTTTGCTAGTTCCTCTTTACCTAACTCAAATTTGAGTACATAATCTTGTATCCATTCAATGAACTTGCATCCATTCAATGAAGTGTAGCAGATTGGCATCAAGTAATGTGGTGGGGCTAGTGTACATGCATTCCAACTTGTGTCTTCTCACTCAAAAATAATGAGTAAAAAGGAAAGGGCAACAAAATTGTGGGATGTAGACCCAAAGCAAGCTAAGTTGGATTTGTTTACTGCCACACAATCTTCATTTTTTTAAGAGTCAAATAGCAAACATACTTTTACTATGAGCAGAAATTGAGCCGCAATTGGTTCTTCTAATCTACCTACATCATCTAATGTCAATGATGACGATAATGTTGGTTTTGATGATGACCCATATGACACTGATTATTAATTGTATTCTTCGACATTGAACCATGAACATCTACTATGACATTCAAATTTGAAAAAATTGTTGGAATCATTTGTTGTTGTGGCAAAAGCTCGAACTATCAATGCCCTATACAAACATCAGATTTAACCCGACCTACGGGAGGCAGTTAAGCCATGTCACGAGTCCCCGAGGAGGTGCTGACCACCAAGTCAACAATCTCCCCCTCAGCATCGACTGAGCCTTCAGCACCCACTGAAGGGAGACTCGAACCCATGACCCAAGGCTCCGATACCAATTGCTGGAATCGTTTGTCGTTGTGCCAAAAGCTCGAACTATCAAAGCCCGATACAAACGGCGGATTTAACCCGACCTACGGAAGGCGATTAAGCTATGTCATGAGTCTCCAAGGAGGTGCTGACCACCAAGTCAACAAAACTGATATGAATTAGACTAAATTTTTACTATTTACGATAGTTTCATTGGCTAGTAGATGCATAATACATGGTATTCTAAACTCGATTCCCATTTCTTGGCTACAAATATGTACATATTTATGATTTTTATATGTTTTTGTACAGATGGTCTTAGAACATACCCAGCCCACCCCATAAAAAATTGTCAAAACAGCATACCATACCCACATACTCGTACCTGATTCCACTTCAACAACTTAGATGTAGAGGTATTGTATGCTGTTTCTACAGCCTATAGCAATAGGTAAAGACACCAATCGGATGCATGAGACACCCCTTATGGAATACTACAAAGGAATTTCTATTTTCTTACTTCACATATTGTTCAAACTTGATACTTTGGATTTCCATATCACGACCAAGCTTTAGATTAAACTGTACTCTACCAAATCCACTTATACTTGGTACAGTATTCTTTCATGTGAATCCATACCTTTATGATAAGATAAAGGGGAATGTACTGTTTGTTTAGTTCACAATGCTAATTATTTTTTAGTGGGGGAGAAAACTACCAGTATATCCTCCCTTGCGGATTTACTCCTGCAAGTGTTAACAACTGTGTCGATCAAGCTTGAATCTCCATTTATTCATATTATGCCATGAAGAAAGGGCAAATTACAAGGCCAAAAAGCTGCCATGACAAAGGGAGGCAATGTCCCGTGGACAAAAGGTAATGAATGCTACCAAAGGTGAAGCGTAATTTATCCCATTAAAACGCTGTCATGATCAAAGTGCAATCGATAATTTGCAATATCGCTCAGTATGCAAGACTGCTATCCTCATTAGGGCAGAAACCCTGGACGTATGAGTATCACCATTCCGTCTTGGCCACTAACGTAATCATGCCGGGTCTCTTATAAAATTATATTTCCAAATTAAAAAAAGTAAAAAGAAAAGGCCAACTAAGATCCAGAGTGCATTGCAGAATATGCAAGATAGCACTCTCCTGACCTCAAATCGGTGTTTGGCCTCGATATGTCGCAGTACACACCCTGCAATCTCCTCCAACAGCACTACGTGATCCCTGAAACACGCACTTGTTTATTTCAAACACCTTAACTTGTGAAATATAAAATTGTATATGCTAATAGAAAACAGAACACATTACGGAATAATAAAAAGGGCGGGGGTACAAAGAGAAATTTACCCTTGAAATTGAAATCCGTAATTATACGAAACCCTTCTAAGCGTGGCTCTCCATTTTTCAACAGTCTCACTCTCCACTCTGCGAGTGAGACGATGTTTCTCCAACGCTCTTGAGTACAATACCCCATTCTTTCGCAGGTCGTGAGGTCGAGCTCCACAAAATATATTAGAACTCCGCTTTCTTCCATCAAGCACAGCTCCCTCAAACACCACTCGGATTCTGCGTACTTGTTTGAAAAAATAGCGACATGAACGGAAGCCGTTACAATGGTTTGGTGAATTGCGAAAGGAAAGGGTTGCCCGTGTCGAAGTGTTTTGCAGTCGAGAAACACTTTCAGTCGTTTCTTAATGAGATTATGGTAGAGAAGACTGGCAATTGTCTTCTTCACATCCTTCGCGCAATGATTGATAAATACATGGTGTTGTTGACATCTATCATCACATTGTTGTAGAAAAATCCTGGCGCGGGTCTGTGCCTCTCCAGGCCTTTATGAAGATCAATTTTCATGTGGACAGTTTAATGAATTTTTTAAAGAGACGCAGAATACTCAAAATTCGTAGTAGAAGAATCAACATGAAAAAAGCTTGAAAATAGGTTAATTTTAACTCTAGATCTCTTAAACCGCTGTGCCTGGTGGACATCGTTAAAATTCATTCCTTCATTCATCCCAGTGTTTTTCGCCAAATTCACTCTGGTGAGACCAACATTTTCAGTTTGGAAATATCATCCCTTTTGTTTTCAATTCGTCGAGCACCAGCATTTTATAAGCCATAGTTTCCATCGGATTGTACAGGGAATTGGACAAAACGAAATAGCGAGGTCGTTTTTTTTCGCCAAATTCACTCTGGTGAGACCAACATTTTCAGTTTGGAAATATCATCCCTTTTGTTTTCAATTCGTCGAGCACCAGCATTTTATAAGCCATAGTTTCCATCGGATTGTACAGGGAATTGGACAAAACGAAATAGCGAGGTCGTTTTTTTTCGCCAAATTCACTCTGGTGAGACCAACATTTTCAGTTTGGAAATATCATCCCTTTTGTTTTCAATTCGTCGAGCACCAGCATTTTATAAGCCATAGTTTCCATCGGATTGTACAGGGAATTGGACAAAACGAAATAGCGAGGTCGTTTTTGTGCTGTGGAGTATACTCATGCAGCATTACGTCGTTTTTTTTATTCAAATTGTACAAGATTTGTTTGTTATGAAAAATGATATGAATTAGTAGGGGAGAGGGATGAGTTGTTAGGGTTAACTTTGTTAACATGTAGTTATGGAATATCGTACAATCTTCATTTTTTAAAATGTAAAATGGATATTTATCTAGTTACAATTAAGGTTTGGAGGTGTGACTCATCATGCAACTCGTCAAAATAGCACATTTAGTGAGAAGTGTCATAAAAATGACTTTTTAAGGATTCGACCAAAACTTAATCTAAAAATGCCTAGTAGTTTGTTGGGTGAATATTTTTTCACTAACGTACCAATGACAAAATATATAATTCACACACAGCTATGTTGAGAAATTAATCTCTCCTCTCAGCAAGGGGAGGTTCCCTTTGAAATTTCTTCTCTAATTAACAAGAAACTAAAATTTGTGGCTAAGTTTCGGGCATATAACTCTTTTTTTTCAGAGTTTATGTATTATCCCTCCACTTTGTTACAATTCTCTATCACTTTTGATACTTAAAGAAATGAACAAACTAAACTCACAATCAAGAAGCACAAAGTCTTTCTTGAATGTAATTCTAAGTAAGTTAATGATTACAAATGATAAGAAATTTAACTTGCAGCTCAAAGTCTTCAAGTATAATTTCCCAATCCCTTAAAACTACAAGTAATAGCAACAATACAAAGCCTACCACTAATTACTTAACATCAGAAAAATTCTCAAGTATATTATTAACTCAAAGTCTACTCAAAACACTTGGAAATCTCTTTCAATAACATAAACAAATTTGCCACAAAATTCTAATATATATAAGAACGATTGTGAGAACTAAACATAGCAGTAATTCCAATCACAACCACAATCTTCTACTCACTCAAAGTTGAGGTTTAATGGATTGCTTTCTTATATTACTTTAAATTCAATTTTACATCCAAAAAAGCTCAAAGTCTTAGTTGGCACAAAATTTCGGTAGAGTTTTGCTAAGCATATAAAAGATAAATATTTACAAATGAGGCTCCTCTATATATAGGAGAGAAAAGGAGAAAAAGGTGGGCACGGTTGACTAATTCAATTGCACAATCCCACTTGACTACAACTACAGCATAAAGGGAACATGCAACTGCGAGAAAACTTATAGCATCTAAAAATGCAACTACATGAAAAATGCATCTACATGAAAAGCTAAGTGTCAAAAAGGGGACACTTTATTCATCTTTCTCCTCCTCATTGGATTTAAATTCTTCAAATTTAGCTAAGATGGATTTCATCTTAGCTTCATCTTTTTGTATACAGGGTTGCTCGGTGATGGATCTGTATGAATGGGAAAGGCCTTCGATTTGCTTGCGGATGACTTGGACATTTGCAAAGATGTTGTAGAGAATATGTTTGTTAGGCACATGATCAGTATTCATCATCAGAAGAACAAGATGGAGATCCGGAATCAAACAGGAATGAGCAAAAAACTTGATTGAAAAAGGCTAATGAAGGGAAAAACATCAAAACTGACAGGTCGGGGTTTAAAATCCGACCTGCTAGTTGCAAAGGAAAGATACTGGCATGTCGGGTTTTAAACCCCGACATGCTAGTATAAAGGAAATATAAATCACTAATAGGTCGGGGTTTAAAACCCAACATGCAAGTGGAACAAAACTGACTGACAGGTCGAGTTTCAAACCCCGACCTGTCAGTTATAAATGTAAAGATAAAAGCTCTCATGTCGAGGTTTGAAACCCAACATGCGACTTGAGGAAACTTCATCCTTACATATCGGGTTTCAAACCCCAACATGTGAGCTGTGGGAACAAGCATTGGTTGACTTGCATGTTAGGGTTCAAAACTTGACATGCAAGTCCATGGAAGGACAATCCATATGTCGGGTTTTGAAGTCCGACATGTAAGGAAAACAAAACAAAAAAACAAATCTTATTTTGAGTTTTGAAACCCGTTATGAGAGGTTTAGCAGAAAAGGGGAAGGTATGTCGGGTTTCAAACCTCACATTATCTGGAAGAAAACAAACAATGAAGCAACACTGAAAACTAACACAAACCCTAGCAAAAACCCGACGCAAAACAAATAAAAGAAAAATGAAAACCCTACCTGCCAGATGCGAAGACGCTAGAGAAAAAGATGAATCTAGTAGCTAAATTGCCAACACCCGCAAGGAGAAAGGAGATAAGAGATAAAATGCCTCACAAGAAGGAAAAAAGACTTAGAATGCAAAAAGATCGACTAAAAAGCAATTTATAACTAACTAAAAGATAAATATAAATTGCAACTTGTGTTAACAAGTCGGACTTTAAAGTCCGACATGTCACCACAAGACACTAGTAGGTCGGACTTTAAAGTTCAACTTGTCAACAAAACCAAACTGCAAGTTAAACTTTAAGTCCGACCTGCTAGTCAGGCAAACTGTCACATCAAAATTTAAAGTTTGATGTGCCGATAAAGGCAAACCGACACGTCAGGGTTTAAAGCCCGACCTGTTAGTAAAAACAAAGAAAACTAATAACTCAAAAATGACTAAACATAAAGACGTAAAATGAAAAGCGACTAATTGACAAGGTCGTTTAGCCTTTCTCGAAGCCCGTGAGGTACAAAAACGGATGAGTTTCATAGGGTTGCCTCACGATTTAGGTCACACTGAAATCGAGGACAACATAGTTGAAAAAGAAAATATCATTTGTTATTACTAAAATATCAGATTTTAATTTAAAATATAACTTACATGGAACATAAATGGACCAAATACATATTAGTAACCAAAAATATTTGTTATCTCTAACTTTTAAATCCAACATAAATGGACCAATAGTTGAACATAGAAAAACAATTTGTTGTTAAATAGAAAAAACATATTATTATATAAAATACAAGTTATATCCAACACAAATGGACCAATAGTTGAACACTAAAATGTTTTGAAAATGCTTCACATTTCATGGAAAAAACAAGGTATTTTTTTTCCTCACTTTTTATATTTGTGATAGGACTATTTATTAATATGAAATTCTCCAATGCATATGCATTGCTACCCCAATAGTTGTACACATAGGAATACTATTTTTTCACTATGACAACAATACTTGTTTAAATAAGTATCTTATTTTATTAAATGAACATCTAATTTTATAAATGACACACTTATAGTGGATAGTTATGATATTTTACTTCAAACAAAAAATTATTTAGTTCACTTGTTAATGGACGTATATATGTTGTTTTTATATAACATTTACAGGTTCTTATGTGTTCAAGTATAGGTCCATTTTGATCAAAATTTGGTTATTTTTTTAATTACATGTGGAGTATTTATTAATATTATATGAGATAAATTTGTGGTAAGATTGGATATTATAAGCACAATTGCTATAATGACTATTGGACCCTATACAATTATTGGCCCCTCTCCCCTAATTACTCTACTTTTTTAATGTGGATTTACTATATTTTGATTTTTAGTGGATTTAGTTTTTGTGTGGAGTTCAACTTAGTGTGCTCGTACTCAATTCAATATATATTTCTCTGGTTTGTTTATTTCAGAGAAAGAAAGGATCATGTATTATATGGTCTTCCTATATCATGGTATAAAATAGGCCAGTCTAAAGAATGGAGGGCACATTTGTAATGTTATCATTGTCAAGGAAAAAAGGTAGAAAAAAATTAGTAAAAATTTTGGGAAAATGGAAAATGGGATGGCCCCATTGTAAGACAATGAACACCATGAAAAGCATCTATCAAGCATTACGGCTTTGGTATCATCTAGTCTCCACATTTTATTTTTTATTTCTTTAGTGAAGAATAGATATAAAAACATAAGAATTTGAATGTTTATTTGTGAAAAAAACATAATTAACAAGAAGGCATTTCTCATTTCTTTCTCTTACCTTCTTTTTTTAGAATAGAAACAAAATATAAGAATTTGAATGTTTATATGTGAAAAAATACAATTGAGAAGAAGAAGAAATTTTAACATCCACGATGTTAAAAATAGTCTACGAGACAATCAACTTAGTCACATTGACTTCTATATTCAATCCTTTTCCTTTTCAAGATGATGATGAGCTCCTCAAACTTCCCAACATCCTCTCACTAAATAGACTATACCAAGAACCAATTGTTAAGATATTTACATATTTGTCCTTGATTTCCTTGAAGGCATCACACTCCAAAATGAAGTGTTTTTCTCATTCCATTGTCACAAAAGTGTAAAAAATACACTCTTTCTTTCCAAGCTTCTTTTGGCCTTTTCTACTGCCTCGTTTCACAATGGAATTGATAAGAGTTAGTTCTTAACCAAGCAATTTTTTTTTTTGGCTCTCGACATAATATCAGCCCCTATTTATGCTTTTTGATGATGATCATATGTGGGATTGAACTCCTCGATATAATATCATTTTGTTCTTTGTAGCACTGTACCCCAAGTACGCTTGTGGAACTTATACATAACAAAATCTTTTATCTCAAGTTGTTATTCTTGGGGCATGCATTCAAGTAGATATTATCCATTTTCTATTTTTCTTCATCCAAGTCATGTTTCGTTTGCACAAGATGTCATTGAAAACAACCTTAGGCCATTTGCATACTTCCATTTGCTTAGTTCTTTTTAATATCTTATGAGACGTGCAATGTAAGAATTGCTTCAATAGGAGTTGTCATTGTTTCTCTCAACAAATATCATAAGGAAATGAACTTTTAATTTTAAACTTCTATGTGATCAAGCCTTTTTTGGATTTTCTCAATTTGTTTCCACTTTGAGTTTGAGGCATTGTTGACCCACAATTCACACCCATATAGCATAATTGGAAGCACTAAAAGCCAAAAAAGAGTTTGGATAGTTTTTCAATTTCATAGTCCATCCTCTCTACATTTGTTTTGAAAAACATAAAATGCTTTCCATCCTCCTAAAGTTATCTTATTTCTACAACCCCCCTAGCTTAGATTGTTGTTGAAGTCAATCCCAAGATATTTTCATTCTATAACTTTTTTAAAAATATTGCCTTCGAAGAAGAACTTATGTTGGTTATGTCTTCTTTTATTGAAGAAAACCATAACTTTAGTCTTTTTGATATTGACCTGCATCTCCACCACTCTACAAAACACTCAGTAAATAAAAGAAGTTTTTCTTAAGTAATCAAGACAAACAAGAGGCTAGTGGATTTAATTGAAAGATTTTGTTATAAAATACGTATATATGTGACAGACTAGAATAAAATCAAAAGAAAGGAGTTATAGTTTTTTTAATAAATGTTTATAATTTATAATTTTATATGAGATCTATTTTGCCACATCATTCTTCGTTTGTATGGTCATATTTTATTTTTACCTATAGGTGCTTCTGCAATCAATCAAGGATCTCAGATTAGTTCTCTTCATCACTCTTAATGTTTTTGGCCCTATTCATTCCTCTAGTTTTCCAAATTTGATCTATATTCTAGATGGTTTTATTTGTTGTTGGTAAGAATGATTTGTTTGGATCTTATTTTGTAAGGTTATATTGTTTCTTGCCTAATTTTGAAAGTTGGTTTTTATTTTTTATACTTTATTTCCACCTATCATACCTTTTATTATTTTATTTATTCATTGGCTTTGACAGTAGGGAGCTTTTAATACATTGTTTATTATGTGTCCCTCCCTTGTACTATTTTGAAGGTGATAGATAATTTGAGTGGTGATGTATTCAATAAAGTGGTGGGTGATGGTAATAAGGAGACCGGGGATAATTCATTATTGTTAGTTTCTAACTCTCTGTATCTTAAACCTTCATATAAGGAGGCTCTTCAATTAGACTATGAAGGTGGTCTACTCCCATCTTTGGCTACTTTTGAAGTAGTTGAAAATGGATTATCTATGGGGCCTGGGTAGCTAGAATGGGAGCATAAGGCATCTATGAAACTAGGAATGATGAACTAGGAGAAAGTGGTAAGGCTCCTATTGTTACGAAGGTCCTTTCTATTTCTCCTAATTTCAATATGTTGCAAGATATTAATTCAAATGAATCTAGACTTAAAATTATTGTCATATTCTTTGTGTGTATTGATTTGAATTCTCTATTGTCGTTAAAAAAAATTATAATTGGATTGTAAATGTTTGGGGCAAAAATCTATGAATCTATATTATGTTTTATAAATGCTTCAAAAGGGATTGTTTATTGTTTTTTCATAATCATGCTATGTAAAATGGAGTTTTAAAAAAAATAAAATGGAAACACAATATGTTTAGGGCAATTCCTTGGTCCCCTAGGGAAAAATTTAATGATGTTGTGGCTAAATTTTCTCCTCATTGGATGGAAATAAAGAATGTTCCTTCATATTTGTGAATATTTATCCCATAAATTCTACTCCCTTTGCGTAGTGTCCTCCAAGTTGAGGAATTTATATACACCCTTCCTCATTTCAATGTGAAGGTTTTGATTTCTCTCCTTTTGGTTGTTGATATTCTAGAGGTTTTCTTAATTCAATTGGATAATAATTATGTTGTGTGAAATTGAGCTATTAGGTGGTCTAAATGCTCACTTTCTTTGTAAGAAAATGGCAATCTTAAGAAAAATTATCCTAAATTGGTGTTAAACTGATGTGGTTTTTCAATTATGTGCCCAAGATTAATGAGAATGGACTTACTCGAATGAGTGAGATGAAATCTCCTAGATTCCTAGATCTATGGTGTTTGACCAAATAATGGAGCTTGAAGCTTTTGCTCCTATTAGTTCTTCTCCTAAATTTGGTCCAGATGTTGATAATAATCATCTTTCTCTTGATGATCCCTTATTTGATGGAGATATTATTTTTATTAAGACCATTTCCCCTAGCTTCCTCGAGATTAGATCATCACCAAGACTCCAAGAAGAGTTTGGCTATTTCTACTCCTAAGAATGCCCGACAACTGACTCTTGAATCTATAAAGGCTAGGGTTGATTCTATTAGATTGTCTAGTGATTCCTGCAAGTCCTCCCAATTTTTGTTAGAATCTCTTCCTATTAACCATAATTTTATGTTTGGATGTGAAATTGATGCAAGTAAGCTTATTATGGAATGTTATAATCCTCTCTTTTTTGGGGTTTGGCCTAGAATTGGTCAAGTCAGGTCTTGATGAAAACTAAGGCAAGGATCATAAAATGAAAAGGAAACTTGTTGAGGGCATGTGCACCAAGATGAGGGACCAAAAAGTGGCCACCCCACTTTTTGGCCCGAAACCATAACACAAGTTTATTATAACGTACTCGTGTTATGGTCTTGTTTTACCATAAAAGCAAAAAACTAGATTCCATTTTTATTTTTCACTCTATCTTGCGGTCGTGAATTATTTTTATCCAGCTCACATTATTGCAAGGCTTTTTCATCTCCCCTTTGCCAAGTCATCACCAATATGTCACAAAGACACTAAGGAGTTCAAAGAAAGTATTTTTAGTTTTTTAGTTTGAAATTTGCATTGAATAAATAGATTTAATTAATATTTTGATTGAAATTTGTTTAGTTTTCAAGATTTGATAATGCACCCCCAAATGTTAAAAAATATTGAATCACCTCCTCATAAAAAACTTCATGAAGAAAAAACATAACAAACACTCCTTCAATTCCTTGACATCCTTGAGAAACACTATAAAACATATTAGTGAAAATAAAAAATAATAGAAAAGAATTTTGAGGAGCTAATTTAAAGGTTGAAAGATCCTAAAGCAACAAACTCTAATTGGACCACCCTTGTCGAATCATTGAAATCCATTGTCTCACATTTAGTATTAGTGAGTGGCAAAGTCAATAGTTGATTTGATAAGAAGGAACAATAATAATAATTTTATGAAGACAAATTATCATATGAGCAAGCTAACAAAATAAAAAATTTGAAATATGAATTGTGTGCACTCTTCACTGATCCACAAACCAATTAAATCTTACATGACACATGCAAGAGGTTCCCTATCCATTGGTGCCACCACCAAGGGATAAAGAATAGTTTTTTCCTAGGATAGGTAGTGGATGGTTCTTGACCATCATCCATGCAATAACTATGAGTTACCACAATACTTTTTGAGAAATCTCTATTGTGATTTTTTCCTCAATGAGATACCAAATTACTTTGGCATTCAAGAGTTCCAGGGTAGAGGTGGGGGCTCTACATGGGATAAAGTAGGGATACAAAGTGACCCAAACCAAGAACTAAGGCCTTGTCTAGATCAAAATTGGAGAATGTGACTATCCCTTTTGTTGTGAAGGAGATTTTTAGGTGGAGACCTTAGATTCTATTAGCTCACTCACTTAGACCCTTATAGAACATACTAGGCCTCTAGTATAGAGTGATGTAGGAAATTCTTCCAAGCCTTGAGTACCACCTCATGTATGTCAATATTGTGGGTTTTATTTGTGTTTATGATCTCAAGGATAGTTAGGATGCATGTGGCTAGGATACATTTGTAGTGGATCAAATGGTTATTAAAAAAATATTAGTTGAGTGAAACATTCGACATTAATAGTCAAGTAAATTTCAATAAGTTTATTTAATTCAATTTTTTATATTTTATTTTGAAATATAAGATTAACTAAATTAATGTTGAACAATATTGGATACTAAGAGGGGTGGGCGGGTGTGAATCAACATATGCTAAAACTTGGTCAAATTAAAGCACTTATACCAATAAGCCTTCACAAGAATATTCATCACATATGCATGAAAGTAAATATTTAAAATAACAAACTCATTCATACAAGAACACCAAAAATTTTACATGGAAAAACCATGGAGGGAATCAAACTCACAATATAAGTATTGAATGTTTACAATTATTTAGGTCATAGGCCAGGGAGCTCACTATTCTGGACTTGTAGGCTAAGGCACACAACCTTAGGGAAAGATACAAAAGAGGACTTGTGCAAGTGAAGACCACTTCTCCAGGGAAAGATACAAACTAATCATCCAAATACAACAGAGATAAGAAATAGAACTGTAAGAAGATAGCATATATCAATATGTAGATAACAACTCACAACTAAATACTCATCTGATCCAACTTCCATCACTGCATTGAAACACATTCGTACCCCTATACTTCTTCACATTAGTTTAACATATCACACATCACTTCAAACTCACATCACCCTTGCATACACATCAACCATCTTCATCCACATGCACACTTGCTTACACACACTCTCTCTCTCACACACATACAACATTACTCAATTAATCTATCATTCATATATCAATCGGATCTTTAATATTCTCTATTAGGTTGGCATGTAAAGATGTAATGTGTATATGCATTATTGACCATAAAAAAGATCTATACAACTCATGTGGAACAAAGATTACTTTAGTGGCGAATATTGGCCAATGGCAAATTTTTCATGTCGGCGATCTGGGAAATGGCGAATATTTTGTACCGACTAGGGGTGCCCATGTCGTCAGAATATTATCAATTTTCATCAAATTCATGGCCTAATCGCCATATATTTTATGTAATTGAATGTTTTTATGCGAGGGTTTCACCAATACAATATTCGGTGGACACACGGTAAATTTAATTTTTTCGCTTACACTCTCTAAGGTTGCC
The DNA here is from genome assembly GCF_030272615.1 of Cryptomeria japonica. NCBI lineage: Eukaryota > Viridiplantae > Streptophyta > Pinopsida > Cupressales > Cupressaceae > Cryptomeria > Cryptomeria japonica. Next base: position 611,599,057 of record NC_081405.1, read on the forward strand.
TTAATAGACAACCATAATTCGCCTATAGGAATGTGAAGATTTGTTAGCTAGGAGGACCTAATTCACTCGACATTTTGCCGACGCATGTATCCAATCACTCCAACTTTCGCCAACTATATTGTATTTGCCAATTATTTGGACGACCCATAATCGCCTCAAAAATTACATGTCGTGTTATAGTTACATGAGATTCGCCAAATATTTGTATACCATATTAAATTCCCGTGGAATTTTCCATATAAGGATTGGTATAAATACATGCAAAGATCAAATCTATCTCTACACAATTTGGTGGGTTCTAGGCTCTGAATTTTGATCAATAGTGAAGTTTCAGACTAAGGAAAATCATTGTTGTTGACTGCATTGGCGACTTCTAGTGACCTAAAGGTGAGCGATCATATTTTTGAAGTGTTATAATATTATTCAGAATTTATCTATATTTGTTTGCACTGTTGAGTTTATTTTTATTCAGTGGCGACCCGTCAGTGCCAAGTGGTTAGCCGGGACATTCAGACCTTAGACATCTAAATTGTAGGTCGTAGGGCCAATGAAAAATATATTATAATTTATAGTCTATTATTGCTTCTTCAACAAATTGATATTTTTTTGGCAGCCTTTATTTCATTGGAGATGTCGAATAGGAAGAAGGGTAGGAAACCTGAATGTGGGGAAGGCCATGAGAGGCCAACAAAAAGCAAAACATTATCTTTGTACTTTGGCTTTGGAAAAGAGTGTGGTGAAAATCAGGAAGGTATATCATCACAAATACAAGTACAAAATTTGCAACCTACACCGCATGTTGAAGATGGAGGTGAACTTGATATCTCAGATCAGGATGATCTTGAAGAAGATTATCTGGTAGATACCCAAGTTAGCTAAAATGATATAATTGACTTGGGTGATAATGCCATTGATGATAATGCACGAAAAGGGAGAAGAAAAGCCAGATCAAAAAAGGATGAACCACAATCAAAAAAGGATCGGGAGTGGGATATGTCAGTGAGGAATTTTCAAATTAATTGGGTATCAAAGTATCCATTCATTGAACTAGTGGAGAATCCAATTGAAGGAGAGCCTCCCATAGAATTCAGGTGTAATATTTGCACTTGGAAACATAATAAGGAAATTAGGTTGCAGCTAAAATTTGACACCATAGAAAAGCATATGGGTAAAGTTTATGAAAAACAAATGATAGACGGGGTTGAAAAATCAGTGATAAGATGGAAAACAAAGGAGGAATGTAAGCATGTGAGGAATGCTGAAGAGTATTATTTTCATGAGAAAATACAAATGAAGCCTGCTGAAGTTAAAGGTTCTATTGAAGCTAGTTTTGGAAAAGCAATGCAAATAGAACAACTAGGAAAAGTTGTTCAGTTAAGCATTGTTTTTTATATTTTGAGCAGAGGGCGTGCTATGATAGATTTCCCATCAATCAGTGGTTTATTACACTTTTTGAAAGTTCCTAACTATCCTAATAGACACTGGTCAGTAAACAGTGGGTGGGAATGGGCAAGTTGTCTTGCTGAGGTTGAAAAAGAAGATGTAAAGGAAAAAATAAGAGAGTCAAACTTTATTGCATTTTCTTTAGATGAAGTTACGGTAGTAGACAATACTTCATGGGTATGCATGCATGTTTATACTATAGAGAATCATACCTGCCAACCTCATCTACTATCTATTGCTAAAATGAAGGAGAGTATGACAACGAAAAATTTATTTCAACTAGTAAAGAGAAGTTTAATTGAATATGGAGGTATGGATGACATGATGGTAGCCAAAAAATTGGTTTGTGTTGGAGAAGATGGAGCTTCAGTAATGCAAGGTCACAAGAACGGTCTTTGTACAAAGATTGAAACTTCATTTGCATTGTACATTACTGCAATTCACTACATGGCTCACAAAATGAATCTAGCTTTTGAAATTGTGAGCAAGTTTGCTTCGGTAAAAAAAATTGAAATTTTAATCAAAGAGCTCTACTCACACTTCTATCGAAGTCCCAAGCAATTTATGGAATTTCAACACTTTGCTAATGAAATAACTGATGGGAACAAGCTTCTCAAGGATAATTATACCAGATGGATCTCTTTGGATGGTCCAGCGCATTGATTTTTTTAAGAATATCCATCCTTGATTGGACTATTTCACACAACTCGCGACGAATCAGATCAACCGAAATTTCCTGACCTTCTTCGAAGGTTAAGTAATCTAGAGACACTCTTAACTGTAGCATTTCTTCTGCCCATGCTAGAGGAAATGAGGAATATTATGAAGGCTGCCCAAAAAAGAGCTTTGTATATTGTAGAATATGCTACGCTGCGTAAGATAACATGCATGACCCTCAACAATCTCTATCAAAATCAACGAACACTATCTGATAAAAAATTTGTTAAGTGGTAGACACTCACAGATTTGAACAATCCTAATAACTTTTTATAAATCAATGCAGACGGGGAGGTATGTGCCAATGTACGGGGAGTTGAGATACCAATGCACTTCTATGCCACGGTCGACCGCGAGGAACCAGGAAAGCGCCCCAGGAAGCAACTAGCAAGAGTTACAAGGGAAGATTTCGACAAGATTGTTGAGACTGTAACTGCTTCTATGAAGAAAATTGTGTATGATCTTTCCTCACAAATTAGAAGCAGATTTCCTCCTGACAACCTACTCGAAGCCATGTCTATTGTGTTTCCTTATTATTGGAGCCTCAACAGTGCAACTGATTTTCGAAGTAAGTTGTTGACTTTGATAAAACAATTTTGCATATCTAGAGAATTGAATGGAGTAACTATAAATGGAATATTAGACGAAACTCATCTTCAAGAGAAATCATCTCATTTTGCATACACTATGAAAGAACAATATGGCAAAATGGAGAACCCCTGCAAAGAGGGATCAATAACAAGGCTTTGGAAATATAAAGCTGAGAACGCAGCGTTGTGTGATTCAATGCCAAAATATTTGAAACTTGTTGATTTATGTCTTACCATGATATTGGGTTCGGTGGAAGATGAGAGAGTTTTTAGTGCTTTGGGGTTCCTAAAATCAAAGCTAAGAAACAAACTAGACAAAAATTTGGAAAATTGCTTGAGGCTCTATACATCTAGGTATGATGTCCACACTTTTCCTTACGATAGGGCACTGCAAATTTGGAGGTCCAAATGTGAAAGAAGAGGTTTGGGAAACACTTCAAACCAAAGTGCCAATGGGACTATTGACTCATGTACTGGACCTACTGGTAGAATTGAGATGCAGTTCAATGAAGGTATGCAAACTCAGAGTGAAGAAACCACAGACAAGAATCAAGAAAGCTTTGAATTTGATGAGGATGAATGACAACTATAAGAGATTGGTATTTATTAATCTTATTAATGTATCTCATCATTCATATTACAAAATCATATTACTTTTTGCAATTAGAATTTAATATTGATTTGTAATTGTATTTTTCAACTTTCTATTTCCAGGTTTAAAATAGCATAATAAAAGACCATAATGTGTTTATTGATACAAAGATGTTTATTGTTTATTTAGACATGTTTGAGTCTCAAATCTGTGTGATATATTTTAGAACCATATGATACGATTCATTCAATAGTAATACACATGTCGAGAACTTAGATTTTCATTAATTCTTTCAAAATATAGCCATATGATACAATTCATTCAATAGTAATACACCAATCTGTGTGATTCTCCATGCAAAACCAACCTCCCTTGATACAATTCACTCAATAGTAATACATTTTAGAACCATGTCTGGTAATAAAATATAGCCATATGATACAATTCATTCAATAGTAATACTTTTCATAACTATGTCTGGTAATGAAACATGTCGAGAACTTAGATTTTCATTAATTCTTTCAAAATATAGCCATATGATACAATTCATTCAGTAGTAATACACCAATTTGTGTGATTCTCCATGCAAAAGTCAATACAAAATTTTAGAACCCTTTGTAAATGACCCCGAATTCCCTTTTATAGAAACAAGGGAGCAACAACAGCTTCAGGTCAAATTGCAACATGTGAAGACTCAACATCAAAATCACAAACTCAACACAAATTTACATGGCCATCACATGTTGGATTAGCAATTTAACAACTGCTACATGTTTGATGTCTCCTGTTCAAAAAACAGAGTTCAAAATTAAATATTAATTCATGCTATGACAAATTAAATATAGATAATAGCAGTGCCCAAAACCTAGTAATCAGAAATAGAGAAATGCATAAATGTTAAAGCTTGGGAGAATTTGAGAATACAAATTTACAGGCTGAAGTTTTGCACTATGCATCATAGATTCATAAGATGGATTAGCAATTTAGTAATAGCAAGTGTTGGTTTTCTCTTATTCATAAAACAGAGTTATTTCAAGCGATGCCAAATTCCAAACAGAAAAAACATAAAACCTTGAAATTAAGAGTAAAAGAAGAAACTGTGCAATACATACTTAGATTTCTATTCCATATTTAGAAGAGTGACTTGACATCATTGTTTCACCCAATACCAAATTCAGAGTTGTAAATGGTTGGATGAATTCCAGAAAGCTTTGGGGAGTTGTGTCCTTAGAAAGCAAGTCTAAATCAGACTTCATTTTTATCTCCATGCTTTTTTTGTAAGCTTCTTTTCCAATGAATTTATTTGATGGGTCAATGGTCTTAGGCAAACCAAGTTTAATCAAATTAGTTTTCTTTTCTTGTAGCTTCAATATCTTTTTGCCAAATTTATCCATAACTTATGATGTTTCCTTTAGTTTCTAGCATTTTTGAATGATAGATGATGTCTTAACCGTGGCATCAATGTGGCTCTTAATTCCCTTGGATGCCAAGTAGTTGTCACTGGTACTGTAGACTACTTGCAGAATTTGTTTTGCCATATCCTCTTTTGAATAAACATGTATGCTCTTCTTAAAGTGCCCTTTGATTTTCATATAAATTACTCTCAGATTTTCATTCAATTCAAACCATTCACACAACTTGTCACTCCTCTACATTATTTGCTGCCAAATGTTTTCTTGTATATACTTCATTGTATTTTTTATATTATCTTTCAATCTATCCTCCAAAGTTTTAATTTTATCATTTGCATTGTGCAGGTGTTCTTTCATTTGTGCACATTTTTTTCTTTCTTCCTCTACTTCCTCCTGCAAATGTTTTTATTTTTCCTTCTCATGATCCAATAGGCCCTATGTTTTTCTTATTTCAGCAGCAACAAACTCATAACTTTTGTATAATTTTTGAAAACTGGCTCTTTCCTTATCAAGTTTTTTACTGCTTTTAGCCAATTTTTCTCTCAGGTCCTTCAATTTTGCATCCATCTTCTCCTGCTTTGCAATTTCTACTGCAGAGCCCGAATTTTTTATCCTTTTTTGTAAATCATTGCACTTGTTATTTGCTGCTTTCCTCTTTGATTTTTTCATTTGTCAGGTTTGCCTGTAACGTTTCTATTTGTTTCTCCAGTTTATTTTTTTCTCTCTCCACCTTTAGCAGTGAAGTGTAGACCACTTCATTAGTCCTTTTTGACACACTAATTTTGTCCACATTGTGTACTTTGGAAAAATCCATTTGGAGGGTGCTAACTTGAAATTCAGAGGGATCTATCTAACTGTGTGGTGGAATTTTATCTTTAGTTGGGGGCATAACAACCATGAACTCCATCATATCTTTGTGTGGGTCATATATTGGAAATACACTGTTCCTTGTAGGTTGTTCGTCTAAAACTTCAGTCAAGGCAACCCTATGAAATGCTCTCTCTTTTTCTTTATTTGCATTTGTTGTGTGTTCAAATTTTTCACAGTAATCATGAAATTGAAAATCTGGGCTTGCTGAAGCAATTGAATGTTTGAAAGGTGGCATAGGACTAGCAGAGGCTCCAGTTCCACTTATGCATGTGGTTTTAACTAATGCATTACTAGGATTACCAACAACATTTCCTAATCATGTCCCATTGACACTTTCATGTGTAGGTTTCATAATCTTTTGAGGTATGTGATATGAAGTTGCAAATGATTGATTTGTAGTGTCAGTGGCACTTGATATAGGATTCTCAATAGTATGAGATTGAGTATCTACCACTAGTGGCCTCTTGCAAGAGATATTTTGTTGTTGCCCTTGTCCAACACGAAGACAACTAGTATTAGTAGTAGTACCCATGCCGACCCCACCAATCATAGTGGCACTTGACTGAACAATAATAGGAATACTATCCCTAGATTCCCCACCAGTGGCAGTGGCACTTGATTCACCACCAATGGGAATACCATGATGTGGTGGTGGTTGTGGATTTGAACCTGAAACAAATGTAGGTGGACCCTGAGGGTAATGAGTAGTACCTTTCCCTAATGAATCTGAAGAATCAAGTCCAATGACTGGTTTAACAAGAGCTTTTGATTTTGAATCTAATGGAAGTTGTACCTCAAGTGGATACTAAATGCCTTCTCCTCTTGGACCTAGACCACCACCTTCAAAACCCATTTTTTCCACAATGTTTGCCCCTTTGCTATATTTTTCTCTCATGGACTCATTGACTCCACCTAATATTTTAGGGACTATACTAGTTGTTGGAGTGGGCTCAACCTCATACTCATCATCATCTTCACTCTTGTCATATGTTGTTGTGGGATGCTCCATATTCCACAATTTGCTAAACTCTTCATCCTTGTTGATGGTCTCAAATTCTGCACTGGTCTTTGGTTCATTGAGATTCTTCCTCATAGTCCAAAAATCATTTATTTTGGTTTGAGTCCAATAACTCTCTTTACATTCTTACAGAATTGATTTGGGAATAGATTTGTTAGATGGATTAGCAGATTTTTGGTAGAAATTGTAGGACCTCCTATTTTGGATGCCTTGGCCATCCTCTGTTGTCCTCTGTGTGTGGAATGCCATAATTTTTTATGACATTTCTATTGTTGAAATGTTATTGTCAGTGGCAATTTTCTCTCTCTCTTTTTTTAACTCATCCTAGGAGTCCATGTTTCTAAGCTTTTCTAGCAATGGTTTACTTTCATGTTGACATAACGTTGAAGAGTTCCCATTTTTCTTAAGCCTTGCTTGAACTACACCGATTGGATCATACTGCCAGAGACCCTCATCACTAAAGCTAAAATCTATCAAAAAATCATGTGCCACATTGAATGCTTTTCTCTCAAATGTGAACCCTCCAAATGAGAAAGACAAGGAAGGAAATATGCTCTTCTTTTGCTGACCATGGAAGTGCCTATTTGTGCTCTCCAACTGTCGTACATATTCCAATGCAAATACCCTCTTTGTCACATGTATTGGAAGTCTGTATGGTTTTATAGTTGATCCGTAAAACCTTAACACGGTGAATTCTTCCATGAATAACCAGTCAGCCAATTGTATTTGACTTTCGAGTTGAATGCAATCTCTACAAGACATGGGCAATCTAGGCATTGGAGTGCTTATAATTTCATTATACATTGGTGCCAAAAAGAAGTCTACAAAATGGTTGTAGTTCTTTCTGTTATCATGCATCCTTATCTTTGGTGTCCATTCATATATTGGACACTCTGTTCTATTTTGAGTCTTCTCATCAATCTTATAGTTCACAATTTGAAGATTGTTGGTCTCAAATATTGCACGATATTTGGATAGAAGGAGATAGCACAAGTAGGATGAGAACCTAAATGTCTTACAGGAACCTTTTTTGATCATTAGTAATTGTTTTTGCATGGATTGAACAATGTGCTCAATAAAATTATATCTTACTGGCTGACCTACACAATGGATCCTAAAAATCATTTCAAGAAGGCTTGCACCCACTTCCCTATCATTTTCCAATCCTAGGCAAAACGACAACAAGGAAATAGTATCCCCAACCCATGGAACAAAAATGTTAGAATCATAAGGAGGCATATGATTCTGATCCAATTGAGTACCATGCTTTATTAGAGCTTTGATAAATGAATCTTTGTGACTTGAATCAAGACTCTCATAATTCTCTGCTAGCTTTCCTAGGTCAATTTAGATGTTTGAGTTTTGTGCTTCAAACCCTAGGTTTAACAAACGAGCAAATTATCCCATGTTTATGGATAAAATTTCCTCTTTTGTATTTTTATTGACAATTGCCTTTTTATCTTCATCATAATTTTTGGCGCAGAGCATGATAAAATCAGGGCAAGGGAATACTTCAAGTAACACCATGCTTCGTAATCCAGCATCCCACGATGCGATTTTATTTGTTCTTAGTTTTAACATTGCGTTGAAAACAATAAATTTTGCCTTGGATGGATTTGCCGCCTTATTAGATAATGCATATCTAATATCTATAATACACTTTTCACCATGGATAGCAGGGTCATAAATATCATGGTATTCATCAGTGAAACCTGGTGTTTTAACCAGTTCGGTTAGGTACATTATTTTTTTCACTTGGCTTCCTGTTGAACTACTGCTTCCTGTTTTCCCCATCATTGTTATTGTTAATAATTCAAAATGCTAGGCACAAACCTGAAAATGCTAACCCTCAAATTGGACCACGAGATTAAAAAAATTAAAAAAGGCGGGATGTGTTCTAGATTTTACTTGAAATTTCTATTTCATTATATTGGCCCAGACAGTCTCTGTTGCAACTTGCATTCCTCAATCTAGTAGTTGTTTCAAAATCTCCCTTGATTTACTGGTTTGTCCATGAAATGAAATACGATTATGATTTATGAGTCACTTATTTTGAAAACTCTGAAAAGTACAAAAGTAATACTTAGGGCAAAATATCTAGAATCATGTTATAATTTTATTAATTATTATTAATATCTATTTGTTACCGAAGGACAAAACATTCATTACTTCACTTTCAGTCTAAATTTTGAGGACATTAAATGTAAAACGTTCAATTCTGGGTGAAGTTCTCACAAATGTGTTCACTTCCCACATTTGGGCCGAAATCCACCTTAAGCCATTGATCTTTGCTCATCCAATGGAAGATGGCACATGTTGTTAGATGTCGTGGGTCCTATGACTTCTGCCATTTTTCGGGCATGTCACCACACTCGAGTCACTTTTTGAGACTGTTTTTTAAGTATGTTTAATCATTTTAAACTTTCACCCGCAAAAGAGCTTTATAGACTAAATTATATTTAATTAAATTTAAAACATTCAATTTCGGGCGAAGTTCTCACAAATGTGTTCACTTCCCACATTCGGGCCGAAATCCACCCTAAGTCGTTGATCTTTGCTCATCCAATGGACGATGGTACCTATTGTCAGATGTCGTGGGCCCCATGACTTATGTCATTTTTTGGGAGTTAGGACTGTTTTTAAGTCTGTTTAATCATTTTAAACTTCTGCCTAAAAAAGAGCTTTATAGACTTAATTATATTTAATTAAATTTAAAACGTTCAATTCTGGGCGAAGTTCTCACAAATGTGTTCACTTCCCACATTCAGGCCGAAATCCACCCTAAGTTGTTGATCTTTTCTCATCCAACAGACGATGGTACCTGTTGTCAGATGTCGTGGGTCCCATGACTTCAGCCATTTTTTGGGCATGTCACCATACTCGTGTCATTTTTCGGGACTGTTTTTTAAGTTTGTTTAATCATTTAAAATTTTAAACTTCCGCTCGAAAAAGAGCTTTATAGACTTAATTATATTTAATTAAATTTAAAACGTTCAATTCCAGGCAAAGTTCTCACAAATGTGTTCACTTCCCACATTTGGGCCGAAATCCACCCTAAGTCGTTGATCTTTGCTCATCCAACAGACGATGGTACCTATTGTCAGATGTCGTGGGTCCCATAATAAGAGACATTTAAAGATGTGCAAGAGTTTGAGACAACTATTAAATATAATGTTAATATTATTTGTAAAAATATGAAATTCAAAATAGTATAGAACATGAAACTTAGTTTCTAGAATAAAAAAATTACTAAATAAAAATAAAAATTTTGATATACAATTTGAAAGGTAAAAGTTTAATATAAAAAAGAAAACATTCAATATTAAATCTAAAATATTAATTTAAAGTTTAACATAATTTTTTAAAAATATGTTTACGATATATAATTTTAAAAAATAGTTTAAAAATATATATAAAAGTTCAACATAAATTTAGTGTAATATAAATTTTAATTTAATTTAATTTAATAAATAAATAAAGACTAAAAATATATATAAAAGTTCAACATAAATTTAGTTTAACATAAATTTTAATTTAAAATAATATAAATAAAATAATGTGGTGAATCTTATTGATAAACCTACACCTCCTAAGGACTTATGCAATATGCATTACCTTTGATCCTAGATTCCTAGTGAGACTATTGAAATTTGAAACACCTGATGGCCCACTATAAGTCTATATATCACCTGCAAAGATCAAAGACATACTCTCACGAGGGGTTCTCATTGATGATTGATCCAACATGTATGGTGAATGTAATAAGTTAAGAATATCTTTACACTTTACAATTGCATGAAGTAACATATTGATATGATAAATTTGATTTAGTGGTTAAGATCTTAGATGGTTTCTCTTGTCCTACTGTAGGTTCTATTACTCTTCCCGTTAAGGAAGGTACTAAGTTCTTAGATGTCATTTTTGCTATCATTCCTAAAACCTACTTCAGATCAATTTTGTGTGAAGTTGGGACATCCTTGCCCTTGGTTCTCTTCCATGAAAGCGATCCCATCTACCCTTCATAAATGTCTTAAATTTCTGCATTATGACAAAATCTTAACTATAAATCATAGCATGTACCTAGTACCAACCCATGCATGTACTAGTTCAAAACTTCAACAACAAGTAAGTCGGTCTTTTAGTTTTAATTCACTTGTTTTTCGCGAAATAAACTTCTTTTATATATATATTTATAAAATTATAATAAACCATAATCAATGTACAAATAATTAATGGAACGAACTGAGTTTTTTTTATATATATTAAATATAGAGGAAGAATCATTCCATAAAAAAGATCACAGTATTAAATTTATTTCCATTGCTTAAAAAAATATTGAAATAACGTAGCTCATAGACAAAAAGCATTTGAAAAAATTTCATTAATAAAAATGAAATAGAATTATAGAAAACATTTTTATATCCATAAGACTCTAAGAGGCAAAGTGAAACAAACTAGAATTTGAAAAATTATCATTAATATTTATACTTTGGAAATTTATAATTTTTATGTCTGAGACTTGAGTCCCTCAAAAACTTAAAAGCCAAAATGAGTGAGCCACTGAGCCTGTGAGGTTTCGAGGACATAGGCAAAAAAAAAACTACTAGGGGGTCGGGGCTAGGGCATAGGTAGTGGATGATTTACAACTTTTCCCATAGAATCTGGCCCTCCTTCCATGTAGAATTCTTTAGACAACATAAGCTGAGAGAATTCTTCAAGCCACCTGTAGTTTGGAAAGTCATCCAGGAGCAACCATTTCCAAAGGAATTTCTTGCCAATCTGCACCCATTTCCTATGACGCGTCAAGTGCTCCGCATTCAGGTTCAGGAGAAACAGTTGTCTGGCCACTGGCACTGTTTGGTCAAGGAGGAGAAGCTTGGATAATTCACTCACCCAAGGGATCCCCACCCCTACTTCTGCAAGGACAACAATAGTAATGTCGTCTCCGAGGAAGTCTTCCTTTAAAACCTTCCTCAACAGCATCAACATATCCACCCTGTCTCCTTCGAGGTCCAAAAGAGATGCCAAGAACTGGGATGTAATGTTTGTGTTAACACGTATCTATTTTCGTTTCGCAAAAACTCTCTGCCCAGCACCATCTGCACAGCCTCATTGGTGAACGACCCAACCTCCTTGCAGACTGATTAGAGGGTTGGGTCTCTAACCGAGCCCAGAAAGGCCCTCTGGTCCTCTGCAGAAATGCTTCTCAAGCAGATGGGAGTGTCCATCTTGAGAAATCAGATTAACAAATTAAACAACCTGAGCCTATAAACCTAAACCCGAGGAAGAATTTAAATACCGTGAGCTCTGATGATTTATCTACCAAATGGAAAAGGCTAATTGAAGATGAAAGAAGCAGAGATCATATATAAATAGTTGAAGCTCTTGATTGTAATAATTACTTCTCTAACCGTATTAATTTCTTTAAAAAAATTTAAATCTTTCATATCTGTACAAATCTTTCCCATAAATGCACGAGTGTACGAAATTGGAAACAACTATAAACCAGTACCAAGTTGGCAAGTACCACATTGGAAGTCATGGGGACAGAGTGGATTGCAGTAAGTGAATATATATATATATATTAAATGACCAAAATTATCGATCATGATTCATGACATTTGATACGTCTCTATTGAATCCAATTCCATTCTGAGCACTTTCTGGTGAGCTATGTTCTCTTCAGAAAATTGGGCCAAAATAAAACTTCAGCCATTGATCTACGATCATCGAACAGTTTAAAATCATTGATGGATTTTAGGTATGTGTCACCCTTCACGTGTCAAAGAGGCGACGCTTATTGATACATCGTGCAGAGTCTGGACTCAATGTTATGTACTGATGTGATGTAATATGCCTTGTTTATTAATGGCAATGAATTCATGAAATCGCCAATAAATTATATATTTTTCCATAAATAACAAAATATTCGCCAAAACAAATTATATTATTTTCAAGCGGTGGATAAAAATCGCTAATACATTTAAATAATTTTTCTTTCGGAGTAAAATTTTTTGCCCATACAATTATATATTTGTTCCTTTTAACAAAAATTATTCGCCTCCTACAATATATATTTTCCCCATAGAACAGGGTATTATTTGCCAGAAATTTATGGACTTTTCGTACCCTAGAAAAAAATTGCCAATACAAAATAACTTTTTTCCCTATTTTGAAAAAAAATTTCACCATCAATATGAAAATTCCCCCCCGAAAATAATGTCTGATTCGCCAGGATTTTACATAGTTGCCCGGGGGGTGGTATCTTAAAGTTATCCCTGATGTGGAAGGCAAAAGAGATGTGTAAAGACTTACACCAAGTTGGCACACTTCCAAACATCTCCAAAAAGATTCTACACTTCACCACATGTAACCAATTGGACCAAAACACACAAGTTGTCTCATACAAATTTGTCTTTCCCAAAAATATTTAATCTTGACCCAAAAATGGAACTTGTGAACCATCACGAAAGAAACATAAAGTGCCTAGAACAAGAATCAATCGATCCACAAGACCTTAGAGAATTAGTGAGACAAGGAATGCAATGCATTCCTCTACAACATCTTGAAACTACACAAACCTTCAACACAAACATAAAATAGCTCTTGCAACAAAGATATTTGTTCACCTGATGAAACATAAAGACAAACTTTTCATAATCATTCTTCTACAATACTTACATCCTTCTGATACATATCTGGTATAAACATAGATCACCAAACCATGATAGAGATCACCAGAGTAGTCACTTGAAAAAGCTAAATAGTTTCTAGACCAAACAAAAAGCCACCAGTCCTCCAAAAACATGAAATATCAACTATATTTGTCACCTATAACACCTCTAGATAGATTCCATACATCAACACAACATCTGCACAATTTATCCATATACAAGTATAACACACTCATTCCAACACATCTGCATAATCCTCAAAGAACCTTATTACATCATCATAGATAATTGCCGACATACAACCATACACTTCTACACCATATTATTACCAAACAAACATCTAGACTGTCAATCACCAATAAGTTAGATACCAATAACAAAATTTAACCAAATAACTTCTGATATCACCTTTGGATGAACATTTGGACCATCAACAAGCTTGACATCAATGAAAACATAAACTCAAATGTGCAACAATCTCTCCCTTTGTCATTGATGACAACACTTGCATATCTTGCATATATACAAAGTACTTCTCCCCCTTTGACATCAAAGACAAATTGTGACCATATTCACCATGCTATCTATATACTTTTGTAACTCCCCCTATCAATAACAATCACCCAAAAACTCAAAGCTAGAAAAGATCAGCTTGAATATATGTACCTTCAAAAGTAGATTGATCTAGCAATTGTCCAAGAAACCAACAAACTCCATGCTTTGTTATCAGGCCAAATATCATTTAATTGATTCTTCAATTCCATGAGAGAAGAATGCCATGACTAAATAGTAGCAAAAATAATTTACTATGACACTCACACTCAAGACACAAATTTACTACAAAATTAAAAATATCAAAATTTTGCACACTTTGATCAACCTTTTCAACATCTGCAAGCAACCTGATAAAAGAGGACATCTGCAACTCCATTGTATTCGTAAGCTCACAAAACTATCTCATGTATTTATCTCTTTGTCCTTGTCATAAAGATAATTGAGAATGAAGCTCTTGAATCTTAGATCTCACAACACTATTATTATCTTTCTAGATATCAAACAAATAGGCTAACTTGGTAATCTGAGACTCAATCAAGTCTATTTATTCCTTAAAATTCTTAGTAGCAACTAGTCACCTCAAACAGTTGCAGTATAACCATGCAACATCATCAACAAACTTGTTGAAGTTCTCCAAATTAAGTTTGAGATTCTGATGTGCCCTTACACATTTATCTATCATATTATCGGCTAGATTCACTTTTGTACAAGGTTCTTCTGAACTACTACTATCAACACCCTCTGAAGCCTTGCACTCAGTAATAATCTCCACTAGCACTCCTGAAAGCAGGTTAGCAACATCATTAGGAACAAGGTTGTTCCAGAGAAAATGTGTAGTCAATGCTTGCTCAATAACTTACCGATCATATGTTGGTACTGTAAGGTATAGATTACCGACATCCTTCAGACCATTAGGCCGCCTAGCCAAATCAAGCACTTTATCAACCTAAAGTGAACTTTCTGCAGAAGATGTAGGTGAGGTCACCAATCTCTCAACATCCTCTTGCACAATAAAATTCTCCAGTTCACCTTTATCACTCTCCACAACTACAATATCTACACTCTCCTTCTCAACTGGACTCAGATGTTCAGATTTAAATAACTTAGAAATAGAGGAATATGCCTCTATAGATGAAGTGGATAATTTCCTAGTTCCATAAACTTTTGAAGTACTTCCTTTAGAAGTCACGCCAATATCACTTTTTTCCCATCCAAAACAATCCTTCATAATCTCGTCAAATTTTCCAAACCTTTTCTCACTCAAATCCTTAGGCAACTTAAGAAGAATATCAAAAGGGAAACTTTTCTTCCTTGGTCATACGAAGATTGTGTTAGGACTATTGATCTTATGTTTTCCTAAGATTGGTTTATCCATGATAGGTCTTTCAAGTGCAAAATTTGAATTTTTTTGGCTAATTGTTTAAGCCCTATGTACCTTGGGTTGGCCCTTTTTCTATTTTGTCATTGACTTGTTCAACCATTTTTTTTGTTTTTTTTCAGGGGTCCATTTTGAGGGTTTATGTTTGTATCGTAACCAACCCCTTGTATGTTCCCTAGAATTCTTTTACCAACTAGCCAAGTTTATCCTTAGGGATTTATTTTATTTTCCTAAGCTTACATCGCACAACCCCTTGACCCATTGTTATAATTCAATTCCTCACGCGGTCTATAGCACGCTTTATAAGTTTGCCCCACTTTCTTGTGATATTTCTAACTATTTCTTATGTTGCAACATGAGTGTGTGAGGTAGGGTTTTAAGGCATAAAGGATGGTGCCCCACACCCCCGCATTGTTCACAACTATTTCCTATGTTACCATGCAGGTATGTGGTGAAGAAAAAGAAAAGAAGGCGCGAAAGGATATATTGACCCCACAACCCCACGATGTAATAATATATTTCCAAGTTAAGTTTGCGGGTGTGTAGGGGGGGGGGAGATGTAAGAAGACATACAAGCATATGTTGACCCCACATTCCCACGTAAGTTACATAAAAATATCAAGAAGCTTGCAGGTGTGCGGGGGTGAAGGAAAGTCAAATAGGACCCCACATCCCTGCGAAGTTAATAACGACATGAAAATGTGTAGTGCAGGCTTGTGGGGTTAACTCTAAATAATTCAAAAAAGGTGCCAAATGGATGTCCACGGTGGAAGTCAAAAGTGGTCCTACCATTGGATCACACGAAGTTGTGTGCATTGATGTTTGGATTTCCAAGTTGTGCATGGCTATTTGTTGCCTATTCAGAGTAGTTTGCCATCAATACCAAAGGGACATGATTTTGGTGCCAATTGCAAGGAAACAAATACCAATCTTGAAATGACATTTCCCACTTTGATTTCTGGAGTTTAGAAAATTTTGAATCTTGGAGTGGGAACAAAAGGAATTGCGAGCACAAAGCATTGGAGGGAGCAAAAATTCTGCAAAAATGGGAGCAATTGAACAGTAAGTGAATTTTTATCCTTCTTCCGTCTTTTGAAAGTAGAAAGTTTCATTTGCAAAATTAAGGGTTAGGGTTGTGTATACAAGTAAAAGGATTTTAGGAACCCTAGTGTGCACATAATCTCATAAAATATTGAAGAAGGGGGAGTCTTATATTAGTAAGAAGAAAGAAAAGGTTGGAGAAAAAGTGGAAACACCTCTGGTAGGATCCCCAGTGATAATAATTCAAGACCAACCTAAACAATTGGAAAGCGCTAGGGTTGAGACTACCACTTGGGTTAAAGTTACAAAACCAAAGACCCCGAGGAAAAGAAAAATAAAGGCAAGGGAGTCATCTGCTCCTAAGGAGAAAAATCCTAGGGCTCCTAGAAAGAAGAAAGAAGTTAAACCTGTGGAAGCCCTGCAGGTCCCTGCAAGAAAAAGGGTATCCTTATGTCAAGATCTTTTGGATGTGCTCCCTATATCCACCATGAACAATAAAGATAGTGATGATCTTAAGGACCTATGCCTGCACTGCAAAGATGCATATATCCCTAAGAGAGGGTGAAAACTATTCTCTTATTTACATAGAAACAAGGATGAGCCTATTCCCAAGTGTAATCCATGGTCTTTGAATATGGCTAGGCTCATTGTGTCGGATGTTTTTGTATAAGTGGATCTTATTAGATATCTCACAACAAAGTATGATCTAGCTTCAAGGACAATAAGAGATGTAGAGGGTCATGTCTCGGTGGATATAAGTGAATTGACAATTGCTAACTATTTTGGCTTAATTGGGCAAGGCCAAGTGGAAATTGATGAGAACAAATTTGAAGTAGACTACAAGAGGAAAATGAGAACATACAGAGAGAAGGAGGTGCCTCTATTCAGGCTCAAGGATTAGCAATTTATTACTCTTCCTATATCTCCATTTGAGAATGAACCCTTTTCTGTTAATAAATTTGAGCAATGCTTTATTAAAACATATTATGCCTTGTGCCAAATATTGGGGTTAGATACTGAAGACAAGGTCCATGTCTAGATAATGTTGATGGCCATGAGGATTCAGAACAAATATGTTAATTGGGAATATAATTTTGTATTATATATTTCCAGATAGATTCATGAGGGACTATTGAGGATTGTGCATAACCCCAGGAGATCAAGTTCAAATATTTATCTCTGTTGTGTCATCTTATTCTATTTCAACATAAATATGAATGGAGTGGAGAGATTAAATTAAAACTCTATGACAATAAAGGCATGCCATACCCAATTTAGAGGTGGTGTTACATTTGGAACAAGCAGTCTAATGTGGCAGATTATGTGATTTTTCACTAGCACTTTGTAATAAGAATTATACACTGGATGGGATACATAATGGATAGGATACCAATAAAGTTTATGGATTTTTTTAGGCCAAAGGATAGAAGGATGGATGATGGTGGTAGATTTAACTTTGTTGATTGGTTCTTATTCTCCAATTATACTCTTATTAGAGTATATGGTTGCCCACAACCGCCTTATTAGTTACCAATATTTGTTTCCCCAAGACTTTATTTTCTTGAATTTATGTGGAAGTTCCTTTGGATGGAGAAAATGCATATGATTGGTCAGAAGAAAGGATCTTTTCTTCCTAGGTCGACTAGGTTTGGTGATTTTGCTATTGGAAACAAAGTTTTGGAAAATTTACAAAATAATATCATTGTAAGATATACTTTGAAATTTGGGAGTCGAAGAAACTATGATCCTGAAGGTTTCATGGAATAGCTTAAGCATGAACATGTGAACAATGGCCATTTTCTACACGATGTAGATTATAATGAAGATGTGATAAGAAATTGCATTGATACTACTACTATTATTCAGAGAAAGAAAAAGTGGGTTATCCTTATTTGGATTGAGGACGAAATGAGAAAGAGATGCCCTAGCTTACAATAAAGAAAGTAATGAAGTGAAAAGAATAAAAACTATGATAGAGAATTTCCAAATTATATATGAAGGAAAATATGAGCTTGTTGAAGAAGAAGCAAGGCAACATGTTCAGGCCCCTCTTCAGTCTTAAAATGAAGTAGCTGAAGGACCATGGATCATAAGAGCATTAAACTACTATATTACAAATAGGGGTTGAGGATGTAAGGCCTCTATCAGTACAACATGAAGAATTTGCTCCAAGGGGAGAGATTAGTGAGGCTGCAAGTGTCCTTAGAAAATTGAATGTTTATGAAGAAGTGGAGCAACCATTGGTATCACCCCTAAGGGATGAAGCTGTAGGAGAGGAACCTGATCATATAGTAGATCTTGATAGGTAAAATCCCATTGAAGAATGTGAAGATGAACACAACGATTGGTAGTCATGCTCTTATGTGACAGCTTCATCAAGCAGCTAGAGTTTAAAGCATTAAGTTTAAAGGTGAAGGGAACTATCGAATGAATTCCAAAAAATGAAACTCTAGAAGATATTAACCTAGATCATCTCACCCTAGATGAAGTGAGGAAAATTGTGGAAGAAAATGGGATGTTCTTGGTCCCTGATTGGAATCTGGAGGATGTATTTTTGTTAGATCAAATAAGACAACCAAAGGATCCACCTTTTGTTTCTGAATTTGATAGATGGAATGTTTATAGGCGTTGGTTACCATCCTACCCTTAAAGAACTTGCTTAGTGGGTAAAAGTCCCAAATAATAATAGACTTCACTTTCTCATTGGAGTAGAGGAAAAAGGTAGGGATGGTGCTATAATAACTTTGAAGAATACAATTGTAGTTGTTAGCTGCCATAATTATATTACATTGAGCCATGTTGACAAGAGATGCAGTAGATTTGTAGAAAAATGAACTCAATACTCTTTGGAGAGATCGGGTCAAAATGCATGCTTCTTATACTAAGGTCCTTGTAGCAAACACTTAGTTGAGGAAAACTCTTGCAGCCAAAACTTTTGAACCTCTAGTTATGATTCAACAAGGTGAGTCTTCCTCTACATTTGAGGAATTAAATGCTTTGAAAAGAGAATTGTAGGATGTACACCATTAGCTAAAGATGAAAGAGGATGAAGTGGCACAAGTAAATGTGATGGCTAAATATAAATTAATAACAGTAATAAGAAGAACACTATCTCATCTCTTGAATACTGTTTTGGTTAAACTAGAAGAAGTGTAGAAGTCTTTTCTTATTCTTTTTGATGGAGTAACTCATTTTGATAATTCTTTAAAAGAATTGAAAGAACTTCATGAAACCTAGAGGCCATTAGACCAAAGATTGAGAATCTTGGGGTAGCTACTCTGCATATGCCTATATCCCCTCAACAAATCGTGAACATGTGTAAAAATTATAATTTGCTTGTTAATGAAGTTCATTGTCTTGAGGGAAAGGAAAGAGTGATGAAAGAAAAAATGAAGATATTCAAAGAGTTACAACACTGGACTATACCCACTTTGTATAAGGAAAATTTAGAATTGAAAACCTTCAAGGAGTGGAAGCAGGAGTATGAGGGTATTATTGATGTAACTATATAGAGAATGGGTGATGGAGATTACCTTATTGAACTTGTTTATTATACTGCCATTGATAAATTTATTTCAACAGATGTATATATTAAACTTATGACAGATGTGAAATTAGTAGTGAACAAAAAATGATAGGAGTCTCCTAACAAGGTAAACATCGTCAAGGAATTTGATTGGCCCATAGGTTTTGAAATGCACAATTGGCATGAAAAGTATTGGGGTTTTCAAGCATTTGAGGGGTTGGACCTCGTGCCATGAAGAAATGATTGACTCATAAGGACAACTAGACAAACAAATGGAGACCTTGTTAGATTAGAGATCACGGGTCATCATATGGATTAAAGAAATACAATTGTCATTCAAGTAACAGGCTCAACTGATCACATGTTTCTCTTATCCTCACTGATTGTTTGTTTCTTCTATTTTCTGTTATTGTTTCACTTGTTTTTTTTTAAGGTCACTGTTCCCATCAATGGCCTAGTGTTGATCTCCTTGTTATGAAGAATCAAATTATAAAAGATTAAATAGCTTGGTTACTTTATTCTCCATTTTTAAGCGCTAAAGTTTTGAGTCCTAAAAGATGCTTTTGGCATATTTGCTTGTATTCAAAAATTGACAAGTGGCAAATCGACCTGAGGCTTTGTTTCTCCCTTGTTCATATAAAAAGTAATTCAAGGTCATTTGCAAAGGGTTTTGAAATGTTGCATTCGGGCGGGTAGAATATAATTCAGTATGTTTTCATCGAGTCTATGTTTGATGAACTAGATGAAATGACATTTTGAGAGAATTAATGAAAATATTACTATGGTTTGTCTCCCATGTTGTTCTCTTTGGATTATACGAATTTATTTGTTAGGAATGGATGAATTTGTCTTGATGAATTTCTCATGAGTGTGCAATGCATAGATAGGGCTCTTTTCAAGGGAAAGATTAAATTCCATTTGTGTGTTGCAATAATCCTCGGAAAGCAATGGTGATTAAAACGTATGATCTATAGTATGATACAATTGGATGTTTATGTAATGCATATGCATCTAGATTTTATATGCACAAATCATTTAATTCATTAAATATTAAATTATATCCCAATTGATAAGGCACCGATCCATATGCTCTGCACGTTAAACACCTGAAATCATCATATCATTTTTTTTTTTTTCTCAGGAGTAGGATTAGATTAGAATTTAAGCTCTCAGCTATGTGTCAATGATGTTTGATCAGAATAGGGCCAATTATAAAGAAATTCAATATGTGTTCTGATATATTTTGCTGAGAGGTATCTGCATGTGCAATATTTGTCATTACTTATTTTAAATCTGTAAATATTGTGAGATTTACTCGCTCGGGTCTTGTAGAGCCTAAAGAGAAGGAGAATTCACTTATTCCTAAGGAATTCTCAAGTAATTGGCCATTTGTCTTGGTTTTCCATTGATAGTAGAAGGCCAATTCTTAGGAAATTTGAGAAAGAAAATGGAGGAACCAACAAAATGGTGACTCTTTTGGGGACTTATGTTTCGAATTTGGTTTGAGTCTAGATCTATGACTCCATTATTCTTGGTATAATCTTTTGTCAGATTTGCTTTATAATTTTGCCAGTAAATTGTGTGGGTAAAGTTTTGTTTTAATATTGAGTAAAAGGTTGAGTCATCTTATGGGACTTGTGGGGAAATTTGTTGAGATTGGAATTGAAAGATTATTTTGAAAACAAAATTCATTCCTTGATAAAGGTGGCTACTCTGAATCCTCCAAGTCGGTTCCTATAACATATGCGTGAATAAAAGTTGGTGCGTACATATACATCATTTGGTCCAAGAAGAGGTGAATCTCAATATATTGTTCAGAAGCTTGAAGACAAGATGTTTGGAAGTAGATCTTTATATTAGGGGCATCCCATTTAGCCTCTACATGATGGAAAACAATATTGACAATAGAAGAACACAAGAGGTAAGCCTTCATCCTTCTCCCATGACCCATCCTCTTTTGCATTGAATAAAAATTTAGTTGATGTTGAACAATGTGATGTTACAACATTGGTATCTAGTTATCAGAGTTCTTCTTCTAGTGAGTTGTCCCCTAGATCTCGTAGGTATTACACTAAGATTCCCAAATGACCTAGATATTTCTACCATAATAAGTTGGGGGAGCGGGTTTATTATGATGAAGGGGAAGGGAGTAAGGCTATATCCTAGATTAGAGAAAATGGCAAGGGAATTTCAAGCAGAATTATAAGAGGAAACAAGAAAATCATATCAACAACAACAAAGGGAAGTTGAAGTTAAATTAAAGAGGGAGAATGAGAACTTATTTTCTTGGTTGTCCATAAACACCAGTATTCAACTTGTAGGGTCAAAATCTCCTAAAGAAAATGTTATATTATCCATAGACAAAGGAAAAGCCATTGACACCCAAGCTAATACATGTTCAACTTCAAGGGTGCAAGATAGAGAACTTACTGACCAAGAATTGAAAGAAGAAGTTGAGGAGTTGGAATCAGAATACACTAGGCAAGAGATGTTAGTAAAAAAGTTTGAGTTGCTTAGAAGGATGCAAGATTTAGAAAACTTGGCAAAGGAAGGTATGAAAATATCTCAATCTCAAGATATTCCAGAGATCGATCAATTGATATCACTAGAATTCCTATGATTGATTTGTTAACTAGTCAAGGAAGTAATTGTCCTCTGACATCTGTAAATTTTGATACACATGTGTCAGCTCTGGTTACATCCACCCCTATTAGTGTGCTAGACATTTCAATACCTCAAATAATACCACCAATAAAACTACAACTTTCCAATCCCTAACATGATCAATATACCATCAAATGATGCAGCAACAACTACAATACCAACAATTATTGCAACAATTCTAAATTTGCAAGCTCAATAACATAATAAACCACTAAATCCCTAAAACTAGGTTGTTGTTGCAGCCCTAACTCCAGTCCCATAACCCTTGGCCCCACCACCTGATGTTGTTAATGTCCCACAAAATGTTCCTAATCCAAATGCTCAAGGTGTTCCAAATCAAAGGATAAACCCATTTGCAAGACCTCAAATCCACATGGACAGATATAGATAGTTAGACTTCATTGGTATTCCAGGGTATCCTAATCAAGTGGAAAATAGCATTAGGTCTTAATTACCTACATTTTTTAGGTATAATGGGTTGTTAGGTGAAGAATCATATATGGTCATTTCTTACTGTTGTGGACAATTTTGAAGTTGACTACGAGGATGTCATAATTAAGCTTTTTATGCAATCATTAATCGATGATGCAAGGGATTGGTATAAAATCTCCCAGATTCACATATTAATAGTTGGCATGACTTTCAGAGTTTTTATGGAACATTATGGTGACCATAATGATCCAAGGTTTAAGTTGGGAGATATCACTACCATGCAGAAGAACCACAATGAATTGGTGACTGATTTTAACTCAAGGTTTATTAAAGTTTTGAATAAAATCCCATAAGACTTAAGGCCTAATGATTAAATGAGTTTAATCTTCTACATGAAATCTTTTGATCCTAAATTTGGGTATGAGTTAAGATCTAAAGAGCCACCAGCTCTTTGAGATGCATTCAAGGCAACATTGAGTATTGAGAATAATAGAAGGGTTGCTGGTAAGGTTGGAAAAGGAGATGATGTTAAAATATTGCAAAATCAAAAAGGTCATAAGAATAATAAACCTAAAGAAGAGGATAAACTTGATCAGATTATGAATATTGTAAAGGATCTTAATTATAGGGTTGCTAAAAATGACAAGGGATTGCCTCAAGATAGGCAAAGATATTAGAGACATGATAGGCCAATAAAGTTGCATGATATGCCATATCATACCAATTGGAAAGATGGTAAGCCAATCCAAGAAAATCAGAAAGGTTCAAGTAGAAAAGAAACTAAAAATCTTTTAAAAAAAACAAGTGTTCATGTAGTTGAAAATACCCCATGGTGTGTAGCGTGCAATATGTCCCATTCTCCTCACCAATGTGTTGTTGCTCAGTCAATTTTAGGGTCTGAAGACTTGTATGGGGAAAGAAATGAGGCTAATTAGAAAGAACAGACTATAAATATGTTTTCTATTAAACATTATGATGTTGAATAATATGACTCCTCAGATGACTTAGGAAATGAGTACAATGTTGAAAATCAAAGAATTAACAAATAAATGTAGCAATAACAAGTTTTCTCAGACTCAAAGAATGAAGATACTATAAGGATAAATGTTGTGCATTTTGACAAGAATGAAGTTAGATTAGGGAGGCCAAGTGAAGAAGAGGTGAGATCTCTCACAATCGTTGCTATCAACCAAGCCAAAAACAATTATAAATTGAGAAATAGAGTGGTTGCTTTAGATCATGGTAAGCTTGGGGCTTGGTTTAGAAAAGAATTAGTAATTGCCCAAAAGGTTCCAGAAGATGTTGACAAGAATTAAGATTAAAAAAAAGTACTTAAAGGATAGAAGGTGCAATATAATCCATCATACAAGGATCCAAAGGTGGATGTAAAGAAAAAGGAATCAAAAGTGGATAATTTTGTCGGGAGTCCATCCTCATATGAAAAAGATAAGTACATAAAAAATGATATCAATAAAAATAGTCCCCAAAGTGTGACCAATGTTCCAATGTTTGATATGACTGAGACCCTGTCACAAATGAAAATTTCATTCCCTTTAATGGAAATGCTTAAGATAGAAGAGCACAAAAATGATGCAGTTTCTTTGTTTTCAAATGTATTTAAGAGACTGCCAGGTAACTCTAGAGATTTGATAAGTACTATTAGAATTGAGGAAATTAAAGCCCCAGAGGTTTATGTTGGAGATACAATAACCAAGAGTCCATATAACGTGGATCCTTTGTATGTTACATTGTTGGTTAATAATAGATTAATAAAAAACTATATGATATACTCTAGTACTACAACTAATGTCATGCCATTTGGTGTAATGAAGGATTTAGGAATGTGGGTGGATACTTCATATGGTAAATGTTATGCCATGAATAATAGAGAGATTACCATTATTGGAACAATGAAAGATGTTGAAGTGAAACTTGCTGCTTTCCCTGAGGCTGTGTATAAGATGTATATTTTGGTTGTAGATATTTTACCTCAATATGGAATATTATTGTCTAGGTAGTGGGTTGCTGCAGTAGGAGGTAACATACAGTTGGACATCTCTTTTACTACAATCCCTGTGAATGGTAAAGAGGTCAAGTTCTTCAGGGAACCGAGAGCACCAGTAGTTGTGGAATTGATTCACCCTAATGAAATGATATGCTTCTATGATGCAGACTTGGGGAGTTTCACAGTTAAACAGACAACCACTGTTGAGGAATATTGACCCAATAGTTAAAGAAATCTAGAAAGAGCAAGATGGAATATGGCAGATGTTTTTTGTTTTTTGATGGTGCATGCTCTAAGGAAGGATCCAGTGCTGGTGTACTATTTGTTTCACCCATGGGTAAGACTTTTAAGTATTCATTTTTGTTAACCTTTGAATGTACAAATAATACTACTGAATATGATGCTTTTCTTTTGGGTTCGCAAATTGCTATGAAACATGGGATTAAGGTATTGAGAGTTTTTGGAGACTCAAAATTAGTTGTCTCCCAAGTTGAGTAAAAATATGCTTCCAAAAATAAAAGGTTAAAGCAATTTAAGCATGTAGTGTGGGATTCAATAGAGTTATTTGATGCAATTTCAATTTGTTGGCTAGAAAGATCAAAGAATGTAATGGTAGAATTTTTGGCTAGCATTTCTTTGAAATCAGATGATGCTACGTTAACTAGAATTTCACAAGTAGAAATAAAATCTAGGCCTTCTATTCTATATAACATTTACAATTGGCAAGTGTTTGAGGATGACGATGAAATACTGAAATTTATTCAGTGTATTGACCAGTATGAGGGACAAGAAATTGATTTCAATGCATTTATGGAAGTTGTGGATGGCAAGGAGATAGTTTTTAGAAATGAAGTAGTACAATTGAAGACAAATAAGATTCCCAAAGGTTTAGTTGCATTAGAAAGGTTGTTTGATGGAACTAACAACTATGCTCATAAACCAACTTTGGCACAAAAAGAAGATTTGGAGGATGTAAACTTGGGAACTAAAACATCACCAAAGATGGTTTATATTCGAAAGAAGTTGAGCCCAAATGTTAGGACATTATTGATTTATTTTTTGAGAAAATATAAACATGTGTTTGTGTGGTCTTATGAAGACTTAAAAGATTATAGGGAAGATCTTTTTCAACATGAAATTCTGTTGAAACTAGATGCAAATCCTTTCTGACAAAAGCAAAGGCCTATAACGCAACACTAGCTCCTAAGATGCAATAAGAGTTAATGAAACTCAGAGATGGGGAAATAATTAAGCCTATCATATAATCATCCCGGGTTTCCAATTTAGTACTAGTATATTAGAATTTGTGTTGATTTCAGATTTTTGAATGTATCTTCATTGAAATATAACTACCCTCTACCAAACATGGAAGCTATGCTCCAAAGAGTTTCTAGGTGTGATTTGTTGAGTATGATGCATGGTTTCTTTGGGTACAACCAGGTAAAAGTTAAGGAGTCAAAATAGTACAAGACAACTTTTACATCTCCTTGGGGTACTTATTTATATGTCAGGATTCCATTTGATCTAACTAATGCAGGTGCCACTTTTCAAAGAGCCATGAATGTGGCTTTTGTAGATTTGATTAACATCATCATTGTTGTTTATCAGGATGATCTTACAACCTATTTTAAGAGGGTTGAGGATCATTATATGCATCTAGAAAAGATATTTGTAAAAGCTTTAGAATATGGTGTTTCATTAAATCCAAAGAAATATAATTTTGGTGTGACAGAGGGTAAATTGCTTGGCCACATTGTTTCAAATGATGGCATAATGATAGATCCAGAAAAGGGTTGTATCCATTGATAAAATTCCAATCCCCAAGATTGTGAAAGCTATTCAATCCATCTTTGGTCAAATTAGCTTTGTGAGAAGATTTATTTCTAATTTTGTAGAGATTTTCAAGTGTATTACCAAGATGCTTAATAAGGGTGCTAAACTAGAATAGATAGGTGAGGCATTGGAAGATTTTGTAAGAATAAAGAGAGCTATTAAAGAAGATCTAGTCCTAAAATCACCCAATTTTGACAAGCCATTTCAGATCCTTTCATTTGCCTCATTTCACATTTTTGCTACAGTTATGTTGCAAAAGAATGATGAAGGTTTTGAGCAGCTATATCCTTCTTTAGGAAGTCTCTTTAGGTGGCAGAATTAAAATATGAGATTACTAAAAAATAGGCTTATGCCTTGGTCAAAGAAGTAAATAATTTTAGGTCATACTTGGTAGGTGCCAAGGTCATTGTGTATGTCCCCAATGCAGCTATGAAAGACATAATTTTTTAGTTTAAAGTAATTGGTCGTAGCTGCAAATGAATTAATAAAATCTAGGAGTTTAATATTAAAATCCAAATTACCAATTTGGTTAGAGGTTTAGGACTTGCAAAATTAATGGTAGAAATAAATTTGGAGGCTTTTCAAGTAAACAATGTGTCAACAGATGATCAGGTACTGACAAGTATCGGAAGGCAACCTTGGTATTCAAACATTTTATTTCTTAAGAAATATGATGTGTCCTAAAGAAATGAGTGATAATCAGAGGAGGACATTGAAGTTACAAGCCCAAAGGTATGTGTTAATCAAGGGTGATCTGTTTTGGAAAAATAAAGATGGTATATTGTTGTTTTGTTTAGATGAGTCACAAGCTAAAAGGGCGTTAAGATAAATGCATGAAAGAGTTTGTGGAGGACATTTTACAACAAAGACAACTACCTGTAAAGTTCTTAGTGTGGGTTATTATTGGCCTACACTTTTTGCTGATTCTTACCAACTATTATTAAAATATAAACCATGCCAACAAATTTCTAGAAAACTCAAGTATTCTGGAGCATTACGACTTAAGGCTCCATTTCACCAATGGGGAATAGATTTCATAGGTGAAATTAATGAAAAATCTAGTGGTGGCCATAGATGGATCTTGGTGGCAATTGATTATTTTACCAAATGGATAGAGGCCATTCCCACCAAACAAGCTACCGGTAAAGTTATAATAAATTTCATGTTAGACAAAATACTCACAAGGTTTGGTGTACCTGCAAAGCCAATTATGGATAATGCCATGTGCTTCAGGTTAGAAGAGTTTAATAATTTCTGTGAATCCTATGGAATTATAATGTCATATTAATCCCCATATCATCCTCAAGGAAATGGACAAGCAGAGTCTATCAATAAGAGTCTTATGAAGATTATAAAAAGGATCTTAGAGAAGAACAAAAGAGCTTGGGATTACAAGTTGAGACTTGCATTATGGGCTGACAAGGTAACTATAAAAAAGGCCATAGGAAAATCTTCGTTTGAACTAGTTTATGGGTCTCAGGCAAGAATGTCCCTCAATAATCTGCTTCCTGTGTACAAGTTCATCCATGAGGAAGATGATGCTATCATGAAACCAATGGAGAATATGATAATACATCTGATTGGATTAGATGAAATAAGAAATGGAGCACTAAAGAAAAATGCTAAGTTATAGTAATAGACCAAGTATTTGTTTGATAAGAGGACTACACAAAGAAAATTTCAGGAGGGAGATTTAGTTATGATGTGGAATGCCAGAAGCCAAGAGAAAGGAAAACATGGAAAGTTTGAGTCTCTTTGGCTTGGTCCTTTTGAAATACTTGATAAACATGGAGAGGACTTGTATTTCTTCCATAATATAAAAGGTGAAGTTTTGGAATTTCCAGTGCATGGACAATTCCTTAAGAACTTGTTTGCTTAAATTTTTCTTATCCAGGCATGATAGTTTTAGGTTGTACATTTTGTATTTATCCTTTAGTTTAAGGTTTTGGTTAGGACTGGTCTACCACCCAGAGTTTGGCTTCTCTCCTTAAGCATGCTGCTTAAGCATCCCCAACTAGAGCTGCTGTTAAGATTGTTGATTTTATGTTTTCCTCATCTTGGTTTATCCATGATAAGTCTTTCAAGTAAAAAAATTAAAATTTTTGGCTAAGTGTTTATGCTCTATGCACCTTGGGTTGGCCCTTTTTCTATTTTGTCATTGACTTGTTCAACTGATTTTGTTTTTTTTAAGGTCTCCATTTGAAGGGTTTATGTTTGTATCGTAACTGACGCATTCTATGTTCCCTAGAACGCTTTTACTAACTGGCTAGGTTTATACTTAGGGATTTGTTTTATTTTCCAAAGTTTACATCGCACGACCCTTTGAACCATTGTAATGATTTAACTCCCTATGTGGTGCATAGAGCGCTTTATAAGTTCACCCCACTTCCCCATGGTATTTCTAATTATTTCTTATGTTGTAGCGCGGGTGTGTGGGGAAAGGTTGTAAAGAATAAAATATGGTGCCCCACACCCCAGCATTGTTGAAAACTATTTCCTATGTTACCATATGAGTATGTGGCGAAGAAAAGGAAAAGAAGGTTCCAAAGGAGATATTGACCCCGCAACCTCGTAGTGTAATAATATATTGCCAAGTTAAGTTTGCAGGTGTGTGGGAAGGAATATAAGAAAGACATACAAGGGGATGTTGACCTCACACTCCCACGATAGGAGGACCCTGCATCCCCGCGATGTTAATACCAACTGGAAAATGTGTAGTGCGGGCTTGTGGGGTTAACTCTAAATAATTCAAAAAAGGTACCAAATGGATGTCCATGGTGGAAGTCAAAAGTGGTCCTACCATTGGATCTGATGAAGTGGTGTGCATTGACGACTGGATTTCAAAGTGGTGCACGACTATTTGTTGCCTATTCAAAGTAGTTTTCCAATAATGCCAAAGGGACATGATTTTGGTGCCAATTGCAAGGAAAAAAATTCCAATCTTGAAACAACATTTCCCACTTTTCTTTTTGGATGTTGGAAAAAATTGAAGCCTAGAGTGGGAACAAAAGGAATTGCCAGCACAAAGCATTGGATGGCGCAAAAATTCTACAACAATGGAAACAATTGAACAATAACTGAAGTTTTATCCTTCTTATGTCTTTTCAAAGCAGAAAGTTTCATTTCCAAAATTAAGGGTTAGGGTTGTGTATACCAGTAAAAGGATTTTAGGAACCCTAGTGTGCACATAATCTCTGAAAATGATGAAGAAGGGGGAGTCTTCTATGAGTAAGAAGAAACAAAAGGTTAGAGAGAAAGTGGAAACACCTCCGGTAGGATCCCTTGTGCTAATAATTCAAGACCAACTTGAACAATTGGAAGGTGACAGGGTTGAGACTACCACTCGGGTTGAGGTTACAAAGCCAAAGACCCCCAGGAAAAGAAAAATAGAGGCAAGAGAGTTGTTTGCTCCTAAGGAGAAAAATCCTAGTGCTTCTAGGAAGAAGGAAGTAAAACCTATTGAAGAAGGGAAGATTGTGGAAAATTTGAATGTTGAGCATGAGATCCTTGCAAAGAGGTTGGAGGAGCATGCTTAAAGGCCTAAAGTAAATGTGGAAGCCCCACAAGCCTCCACAAGGAAAAGGAGATCTTTATGTCAAGATCGTTTGGATGTGCTCCCTATATCCACCATGAACAAAAATGATAGTAATGATCTCAAGGACATGTGTTGCACTGTGCAAATGCATATATCCCTTAGAGAGGGTGGAAACTATTCTTATATTTCTATGAAAATAAGGATGAGCCTATTCCCAAGTGTAATCCATGGTCTTTGAATATGGCTTGGCTCATTGTGTCTAATATTTTTATTGAAGTTGATCTTATTAGATATCTAGAAACCATGTAGTATTCATCTTCAAAGAAAATAAGAGGTGTAGAGGGTCATGTCCTAGTGGATATAAGTGAATTGCCAATCGTTAATTGTTTTGGCTTAACTAGGCAAGGCCAGTTAAAATTGATGAGAAAAAATTTGAGGCAGACTACAAGAGGAAAATGAGAACATACAGAGAGAAGGAAGTGCCTCTTTTCAGGCTCAAGGATTGGCAGCTTAGTACTCTTCCTATACTGCCATTTGACAATGAACCCTTTTCTGTTAATAAATTTGAGCAATGCTTTATTAAAACATATTATGCCTTGTGCCAAATATTGGGGTTAGATGTTGAAGACAAGGTCCCTTTATGGATATTGTTAATGGCCACGAGGATTCATCACAAATATGTTAATTTGGAATATAATTTTGTTTCATATTTTTCCAAACAGATCAATGAAGGACTATTGAGGATTGTGCAAAACCCCTAGGAGATCAAGTTCAAATATTTCTCTCTATTGTGTCATCATATTCTATTTCAACATAAATATGAATGGAATGGAGAGCTTCAATTAAAATTACATGACAATAAAGGCATGTGATACCCAATTTAGAGGTGGTGTTACATTTGGGATGGGTGATCTAATGTGGTAGATTAATTGATTTTTCACCAACACTGTGTAATGAGGATTATACACTAGATGGGATACAGAGTGGAAAAGATACCAACAAGGTTATGGATTTTTTGAGGCAAAAGGATAGAAGGATGGATAATGGTGGCATATTTAACTTTGTTGATTGGTTCTTATTCTCCAATTATACTCTTATTAGAGTATATGGTTTCCCACAACCACCTCATCAGTTACCAAAATTTGTTTCCCCAAGACTTTCTTTTCTTGAATTTATGTGGAAGTTCCTTTGGATGGAGAAAATGCATACATTTGGTCAGAAGAGAGGATCTTTTCTTCCTAGGTTGACTAGGTTTGGTGATTTTGCTATTGGAGACAACGTTTTGGAAACATTGCAAAATTCTATCATTGTAAGATATACTTTGAAATTTGGGAGTCGAAAAACTATGATCGTGAAGGCTTCATGGAATGGCTTAAGGATGGACATATGAATAACAACCATTTTGTACATTATTTAGATTATAGTAAAGATGTCATAATAAATTGCTTTGATACTACTTTTTTTATTCAGAAAAAAGATAAAGTGGGCTATCCTTATCATGATTAAGGATGAAATGAGAAAGAGATACCCTAACTTTGAAATTTTTTATAATAAATAAAGTAGTGAAGTGAAAAGAATAGAAACTATGATAGAGAATTTTCAAATTATATGATGAAGGAAAATATGAGCTTGATGAAGAAGAAGCAAGGAAAGATGTTTAGGCCCCTCTTTAGTCTTCAAATGAAGTAGGCCAAGGATAATTGTTTGAGGGATCAAATGAGCATTCACTTGCTTAGTAAAAACAGGGGTTGAGGATGTAAGGCCTCCATCAGTACAACATGAAGTTTCTGTTACAAGGGGAGAGATTATTGAGGCTGCGAGTGTCCTTAGAAAATTGAATGTTTATGAAGAAGAAGTGGAGCAGACACTGGTATCACCCCAAGGGATGAAGGTGCGAGAGAGGAACTTGGTCATATAGTAGATATTGATAGGGAAATTCCCATTGAAGAATGTGATAATGAATGTGCTATTGCCGCTCATTCTCTTATACTAGATAACAACTTCATAAAGAGACAATAGTTTAAAGAATTATGGAAGGGACCTATAGAAGGAATTCTAGAAAATGGAAAACTCTAGAAGATATTAACCTAGAACACCTCACCCCTGATGAAGCAAGGCAAATTTTGAAAGAAAGTGGGATGTTATTGGTCCCTAGTTGGAATTTGGAGGATTTATTTTTGTTGGATCAAATAAGACATCAGAAGGATCCAATTTTTGTTTCTAAATTTCATAAAGATGGAATCTTTACAAGATCTGGTTACCATCCTACTCTTAAAGAACTTTCTTAGTTGGTAAAAGACCCAAATATTGATAGACTTTGATTTCTCA
This sequence comes from Cryptomeria japonica, assembly GCF_030272615.1. Taxonomy (NCBI): domain Eukaryota; kingdom Viridiplantae; phylum Streptophyta; class Pinopsida; order Cupressales; family Cupressaceae; genus Cryptomeria; species Cryptomeria japonica. The sequence continues at coordinate 611,631,670 of NC_081405.1, forward strand.
TTGGAGTAGAGGAAAAAGGTAGGGATGGTTCTATAATAAGAACTCTGAAGGATACAATTGTAGTTGAAGCCACCACAATTACATTGCATTTGGCCATGTTGATAGAGATGTAGTAGATTTGTAGCAAAAAAAACTCATTACTCTCCGGAGAGAGCGGGTGGACAAGCATGCTTCTTATACTAAGGTCCTTATAGCAAACACTCAGTTGAGGAAAAATCTAGCAGCCAAAACTTTTGAACCTCCAGTTATGATTTAACAATGTGAGTCTTCCTTTGCATCCGAGAAATTAAATCATTTGAAAAGAGAATTGTAGGATGTGTGTCATCAAGTGAATATGAAAGAGGATGAAGTGGTACAACTAAATGTGATGGCTAAAGATAAAGTAATAATAGTGATAAGAGGAACACATTCTCATCTCTTGAAAATTATTTTGGATAAACTGGAAGAACTGTACAGGTTTTTTCTTATTCTTTCTGATGGAGTAACTCATTTTGAAAATTATTTAAAATAATTAAAAGAGCTTCATGAAACCTGGAGGCCATTAAGACGAAAGATTCAAAATCTTGGGGTAGCTACTCTCTATATGCCTAAAGCCCCTTAGTAAATTGTGAAAATGTGTAAAGCTTATGATTTATTTGTTAATGAAGTTCATTATCTTGAGGTAAGGAAAGAGTGATGAAATAAAAAATGAAGATATTCAAAGAATTACAACACTGGACTATACCCACTTTGTATAATGAAAATTCAGAACTGAAAACCTTCCAAGAGTGGAAGCAGGAGTATGAGGGTATTATTGTTGTAACTATACAAAGAATGGGTGATGGAGATTACCTCATTGAGCCTATTTATTATACTTCCATTGACAAATTTATTTCAATAGATGTTGTATACATTAAATTCATCACAGATGTGAAATCAGTAGTGGACAACAAATGCAAGGAGTCTCGTAATAGGGTAAACATCATCAAGGAATTTGATTGGCCCATAGGTTTTGAAGTGCACAATTGGAATGAAATGTATTGTGTTGTTAAAGCAATTGAGGGGTTGGACCCCATACCATGAATAAATCATTGACTCAGAAGGACAACTGGACAAAAAAATGGAGACCTTGCTAGTTCAGAGATCACAAGTCATCATAGGAATTAATGAAATACATGAATCATTCAAGTAACAGGCTCAGTCGGTCACATGTTTCTCTTATCCTCATTGGTTGTTTGTTTCTTTTATTTTTTGTTATTATTCCACTTGTCTTTTTTTAAGGTCATTATTCCCATCAGTGGCCTAGCACTGCTCTCCTTGTTATGGAGAATTAAATCATAAAAGATTAAACAACTTGGTTACTTTATTCACCAGTTTTAAGTGCTAAAGCTTTGAGTCCTAAAAGATGCTTTAGGCATATTCAGTTGTATTCAAAAATTGACACGTGGAAAATTGACCTGAAGCTTTGTTGCTCACTTGCTTCTATAAAAGGGAATTCAGGGTCATTTGTAAAGGTGTTTGAAATTTTGCATTTGGGCGAGTATAATAGAATTTAGTATGTTTTCATGGAATCTCTATTTGATGAACTGTGAAATGACATTTTGAGAGAATTAATGAAAATCTTACTATGGTTTGTCTCCCATGTTGTTCTCTTTGAATTATATGAATTTATTTGTTAAGAATGGATGAATTTGTCCTGATGAATTTCTCATGTGTGTGTAATGCATAGATAGGGCTCTTTTCAAGGAATAGATTAAATTCCGTTTGTGTGTTGCAGTAATTCTTGGAGAGAAATGATGATTAATAAGTATGATCTATAGTATGATAGAATTGGATGTTTATGTAATTCATATGCATCTAGATTTTATATGCACCAATCATTTAATTCATCGAGTATTAGATTTTGTCCCAATGGATAAGGCACCGATCCATATGCTCTGCACGTTCAATACTTGAAATCATCATATCATTTTATTTTTTTTATTGTTAGGAGTAGGGTTAGATTAGAATTTATGCTCTCAGCTATGTGTCAATAATGTTTGATTAGAATAGGGCCTATGATATGGGGAAAATTGAATGATGGAGAGATCAAGAGGAAAGCTTTTCTTCCCTCCGAGGAGAGATGAGAGTTTCACTGTGGATTTCCCTTCAAACACTTTATCCACATTACATTAAAAGAGGGGGGAAATTCACTAGATCCAATCTCTTAGGGAAGAGATTGAATACTAAATGAATTGATAATGGTGTTAGAATTACAAGCTAACCCCTCTTTTAGAATGGAAGATGGTTGAATTATGTGTTGTGAGACTAAGTGTAAAAGTAGCAAAAAACTGATTATAACTTGAAATAGAAGCGTGAGATAAAGCTGTGCACATGGATCTGGATATAACATGTTGAGATGAAGCTGCCTTGTGAATTCAAGGAAAAGTTGTTAGGACCATGCTGAAAGTGTACACGGTCCTCTGAAAAATCCGCAAAATGAAAAGGGTTTTTTCGCCTTTGTGAATGGAGTCAGAATCTGCAAATATAGTTGCGCACTTGCAACCTACACACAGAAAAGAGATGAAAAGGGGTTGGGATTGGGGGTTTGCCTTCAGGTCAAACCCCAGTTTTGGAATTAACCAAATGATGAAAGAAAGTACTTGCAAGTAAATGTAAATGAAAGACTAAAATATAATTCACCTCAATGGAGGTTGTAGATAGAATGTAGGTATATTTTCTTGTATGGAATTAAATGTTGAAAGGGATCTCTTCAATGTTTGAATCCTTGATTTGAATGCAACACATAGCCTTGAAGGGAGACTTGAGAATGCTCAATGTTGGAAAGGGATGCTTGAATGCTTGATTGATTGAACTTATGCGCACTTTTCGCTTATCCAACTTATTGCCTCTTGAACTTATGAAAATGAGAGGACAAATGTGACTCATATATTCGTCAATTAGGGTTAATTGACTGATTTTTTGTCACAAGCCGACACATGGAAAGTTTTCCTGCTTTATGCAAAGATAGGACAGCGGGGGCCCCAAAATAGGGTAGGGACAAGGGCGTTACACCCCTATCCTAGAGGGGACAGGGGCCCCATGCCCCTATCTTAGGACAAGAAGCAGGTTCAGGTAGTGTAGAGGGTAGAAAAAGTGTAGTTTCTGGGGATGAGCATGTCTCGGGTCTTTGATCAGGCTTGGGAATTCAAATCTCCAACGTGAAGACCCTAACGTGGTCACAAATTGCAGGGGTCACAATTTTATGACACTGCATTTAGCCCCCACTCTAGTTAGAGTATAACCGTACGTCAATACTATCGGTAAAGTACAAGGAAACAAGATTGAAAGACTTCTACCACATCAAGGAGGCAAGATGCACCAAGCCCCCAGTGGACTAAGGATCTTACGACATCGATTGACAAAGCAAAAGAGAAGAACAAGAAGGGAAAACCATGACTGCAAGTAGCAAGGTTCCCCTCACTATGAGTCACGAAAAAGATACCGAAAATTGTAAATCAAAGCCGAGTTCACTAAATAACTATAAGTACCAAGAAGGAAAATATGAGCGGAGTGTATGCCCCCACATTAAAGTGATTGCACACACCTTATCAGGAGCGATTTCTTTAAGGGAGGATACACTTAAGAGAGAGAGAAGAGAGGGAGCATGTTATTGTAAGGTAGCCCCCAATCGAGGAATAAACCCAAGGACAATGAACACAAAACACGAGGTAGTTTCGCTTTCCTCAGGGTTAGTATGTTGTATGATAGCTTATGTATATCATATATGTATATGTGCATATAACGATTGTCATTCCCCAAGAAAAGGACACTACCTTGGAAGAAAGGGAATCGAGGATGTCTTTTGAGTCAACATAAAAAGAGACGAAAGGAGATCTCAATTCTTTGCATTGTCCTCAAGTAGACATTAAGGGAAAAATAGAAGAATAGGGTACACATAGAAGAATAGTCACAGAGAGCTAGAGAGGAGAGAGGGAGAAGATCTGCAGTGCTAATATTGCTAATCTAGCACAACATCTGCCTCCCGATCTTGCTGATCACTATTTCGGGAAGGTGAGCAACATGCTAGAGGAGAGACATCGAGAACAACAGATGGAGCTAACACAAGATCCAAAAAAGGACTATGCTCATGGGATAAGTCACTTTGTTCGATTCGAGGAGCTAGGATTAGGGTGTTTGAAAATTTAGTTGATAAATTCTAGTCCACATCAACATATTCATAGTCACTGTCATAAGCATTAGGAGTTGTATTGCCATAATGAATAACATTTTCACTCATTTTTTCATCAAGATTTATAAAAAGAGGAGCACAAACACGAATAGGAGTAAAACCATCATATGTTTTTTGCAACTTGTGATTTGGAGATGTAGCTTCAACATCTTGCTTAGGAGAAAAGGGAATCATATCAACTGTTGGAGTCTTGGGAGATTGAAAAGTTTGAGGAACAACTTCCTGAGCTTGAGAACGATACCTTCATCGGTGGTCTCTCACACAATGATTTCGTTGAGTCTTAGCGGAATACTGAGAAGGAAGGGGAATACTTATGAAAGGAAGAACATTCTCCTCTTTGATAGTTGAAGGTTTAGGTTGAGGTATTTTAGGTTGGATAAGAGGAGAGGTAGGTCTCTTCTCTCTATAAGAGAAAGGAGGTGGAACTATGCCATATAAAGGAGGAATATTAGGTGTAGGAAGGAGACTGGGTCCATCATAAGGATGAGGTATAGGTCTAACCTTAGGAGGAATATTGTTGTTCTTCTTAGGAGACGTCATATTCACATCCATGGGAATAGGTTGAGGATCTTCCTTAGGAGGAAGATTAGTCCTATCCGTTAGGGGAAGGATTTCATCTTCAAGAAGGATGGGGATATCAATTGTTGGGGATCTAGGTTGACTTAAGGATAAGATCATATCTTTCTTCCTTTTTTGATAAGATTGGAAAAGAGCATCGCTCCTTTGTGGAAGAGATTGAAATTGATTAGGCCAAAACAGATCAATAGGAACACCTGGGCTTCTTTCAGATGGTTGAAATAAGTTGTGGTTAACCGTTATAATTTCTCTGTTGTGGGGAAATTTAAAAAACTTATGAATTGGAGAAGAAATAGCCTTCATGGAAGACAGCCAAGGGTAGCCTAACTTCACACAGAATTGCTCAAAAGAAGGAATGATAACAAAGTTGACATCCATAGATTTAGTGTGAACTTCAACAGGAAGGGTGATATAACCAATGGTAGGACAAGAGAATCCATGAAATAACTTCACAACTACATTAGTGTCATCATAGATCAGTTTATACAATCATAAAGTGAAAAGATACTCCTCAATGATGACATTAACCATGCAAGAGGGATCAAAAAGAGCACCATGGAAAGGTATGTCCTTAACCTTCGCAACTATGTATAAAGGTCCATCAGGTGCTCTAATGGTCTCACTAGGGTCAAATGTAATACAAGGGTCCCTAGGTGTCTCTGATTTCTTTACCATATTCACCAAATTTGGAGTTGGTAGTAAGATCAAAAGGAGAGAAAGAGGTATGTTCAGTCTCAATCACATTAGAGGTATGAGAAGGCAAAGGATTAGTAAAAATCTTAAGATTTTGATTAGGAGGAGCTACTAATTTGTTTCCCTTATCATTCACACCTGCCAAATATATAGTATTATTATCAATCAAATATAGAATCTTACTTTTTAATGCAAAACATTTCTCAGTATCATGAATAGGTTGACGATGAAATTGACAAAAGAAATTGTTATCAAAATAAGGGGATGCAAGCTTAGATGGGTCAACTGGTTTTATAGGAGGAAGTTTGATAACATTTCTGTGTAACAACTAAGACATATAACTATGTAAAAATTCATTTAAAGGAGTAAATTGTCTTTGTCTTTTAAATAATTTAGAAATAGGAGGCATACTTGTTGTAGCATTCACATTGTTGTTTTTGATTGTATCATTGAACTTGATGAAGCTTTTTGTTGGTTTGAACATTGCAAACGGTTGTTCAACACTCTGATGCAGGAGCATCTAGGAAGATACCAAGGCAACCAAATGGTCAAAACATGAATGAAGGCTCAAGGACTTGTATAAAGGTCAATTGGGATATTTTGAAGCGAATAATGGCAATTTATAATGATAAATATGATTTTAGAGTTAAATGTCCTGAAGGTCCTGATAAGGACTTTAGGACCAAAAATTATGTAAGGGAGGCCAATAGTGCCTAAATGGGATTTGGATGGTTAGATAAGTTTTTTTAGATACTAGGAGTAATAAAACATTAAGTTTGATAGGTTAGACTTTAAAATATTCAATAAATTGTAAGTTAGAAATTCAAATTTTTGAATTCTAACGGTTAGTTGTTTTTAGGTGGGAAAATGGATTTTAGAGTCTAAACAAGTCTATAATGACAAATAACTGATATAGGTCAGTTTGGATGGTTGAAATACACCTTATATATGTTGGACAAAGTGATAAATGAAGGGGAATGACTGTAGAAGCATATTTGTACGAATTGCATCATTGAAAGGCAATAAAAACTCATTTTCTTGCATTTTAAAGTCTCTTTTGATGATTCATTGATCGAGTATCACTTGTATGAACTAGAAGTAGAATTTTCAATTTATTTTGATTCATTTACATCCATTCCTATTTTTGTTTCAGATTTATTTGACTGATTGGCCTCTTGAAAGGCTTGTTTTGACATTGTTTTGAGAGCATGGGATAAGGATTCATTCCAAAACTGTTCTTACTGTGACTTGGAATGAATCCCTAACCTGTATCATATCATTCTAACACCACATATGCAAGATTGACAAGAAATTGCAAGGTGATCACTCAGAAAGTGGATTTGAAGGTGTGAAGAGGGTGTGGGAAATGAGGCTAAGGTATAGCAACCACTAAAGTAGCCATTGGATGACTAGTTTTTATGATTGGAATTGTTAGAGGGAATAAAGGAGATAGTGTTCCATCATTTTTTTTTGCTCAGATAAGTGATGGCATGTGGGAGATTGACCAAGCCCTAGTTTTTAGGGGTTTTGAGGCCAAATTTGGGGATTTCATATTTGAAGGAGTCATACAGTAAAATTGACCCAAAAAGTGTTTGATTGGGACCAAATAAAAATATTGTCCAAAGTTGTGGAGTGATTGGAGTTGTCAGGTTGGTAGTTCCTTTGTAAATGCACCCATTTTCGTGAGTAAAAAGTGTCTTAGTCAGCCATTAGAGAGATTTGATACAAAACATCACTTAGTTTAATTTTGGTAAGTTGTGTAACTCTGAAAAGGGTATCCGAAAGTACAATTTTTTTGAGAATTCTTTGGGAAAAATATGGATTAAAGTCTAAATAACAGTCCCAAGGAGGCTAATTGGGCTAGGCCTAATTTAGAGCAGCAATTTTTGAAGATTGTGTTCCAAAACAACAATACCTCATTCTAACATATGTTCAGTAAGATTGAAAAGGGTATTTTAATCCATAATTTTGTTTTGGATTTCTTTGTAAAAGTTGAAAGTTATTTGTGTTCTACCCATTTGAAAGGCTACTAGGTTTGAGGGCCTAGAAGTGAGTTTGCCTAACTAAAATTCAGCTAGGGTTTTGAAACCTATTGGTACCTTGTGGGTTGAGTCTAATAAGTCATTTTAAACCTTTATAAAAATTTATTGAGGTCTTGTTTGGGTTTGGGTCTCTTTGTGTCATTTGGGTGTCATTAAACATATTGAAAACCTTGTATTTCCCATATAAATCCACCCAAACCAAGTGGCCCATCATAATCCCTCTGCATCAAATTGGTATCAAAGCTCAGAAAAAGATTCAGGCTGAGAAAGAGGTTTGTGTTTTGTGGTTGGATTGAGAAGAGTCTTTGGCTTTCTTGTGGATTGAATCCTTTGTAGAAGCCTTGGAGTTGATATTCCTCTAAGAAGCCTTCCAGAGTTGATTCTCTACATCATAGGGACAAAGGTGTTTGAAGAAGAAGATTTGCCTCTGAGGATGAAAAATCTAGAGCTTGAAAAATTGGTGAAGGAACAAATGGAAGAGAATAGGAAGATGAAATAAGAGATGGAAAGATTGAAGAACCTGGTAGATAAAGGAGGAGAGGAAGAGCATGAAGAAGAAGTAGCACCAAGGGAAGAGGGAGTTGATCTCAAGGATGCAAGGTAGGCAAAGCTAGTGAAGGCTATCAAAAGTGGAGACTCAAAGACAAGAACTGATCTACCAATTTATGAAGGTAATATGGATGATGGAATTTTGCTTGATTGGTTTATTGCTCTTGAAAATCACTTTGATTATGAAGATGTAGAAGATAAGTTCAAGGTTAAGGTTGCTAAATCTAGGTTGAAGGGCCATGAATTATTATGGTGGGATAACTTGCAAGTAGATATAGGAAAGAAAGGATTGCCTAAGATCACCTCATGGCCAAGGATGATGGACAAGAAGAAGGACACATTCCTTCTAGATGATTATAAGGTGCAATTGTATAAAAAGATGCAAGGGCTGAAGCAAAAGGACATGGATGCCCAAAAGTATATTGAAGAATTTCACAAGTTAGACATAAGAGAAACACATGATGAAGATGTGGAAGAGAAGGTAGCAAGGTATCTTGGAGGTTTGAGATACAATATACAGGATGAGATGATTATGGCTACGCCAAGGATGGTGGAGTGTTACAAATTAGCCATGAAGGTTGAAGATAAAGTAAAAAGAAGACAAGATAGGCAAGGTAATGGAAGAGGCCAAGAAAACAGAGGTAGAGGTGGAAGGTTTAATGAAGGAAAAGTATAAAACAACATTTACAAAGGCAAGGAACCTATGGTTGACACAAAGAATGGGCAAAGAGGTGGAGGTAGATTTGCATCAGGAAGAGGAAGTGGTATTTTCACAGGAAAGTGTTTCACTTGTGGTGAAGCTGGGCATCAATCTTTTTGGTGTCCTGAAAAAGGAGAATAACACAAGGAGAGAAAGAAAGGTTGGAATTACTCAAGAAGAGGATGAGAATAACAAAGAGAGGGAACCCCTACTAGAAAATCCAATCTTGGAAGGTGATTTCTTGATGTTGAGGAGAATACAACAAATACAATAGCAAGAGAAGCCCAAGGTATCAATTTTTAAAACCAATTGTGAAAGCAAAGGTAAAATTTATAGAGTGATCGTTGATTCTGGTTCATTTGATAATTTGGTATCTTATGAGATGGTAAACAAATTAGGATTGAAGAAGTTTCCAATTGATAGACCATATAAAGCATCTTGGGTAAGCAATGAACAAAACATTGTCATGTTGGCATTATAACAGACAAAGAGAGATTGTTGGCATTTCAATAAGGATATTGAGAAGGTTGTTGATGATTATGGATATAACTGATTAAGGATGTTTACTGTCTTAATATTATTATTTTGTCATTGATGTCAAGAAATTGATTTTCTAATTCAGTATGGTGTTGCCATATCTTAAGAAGTATGATTTGATGAGTATAAAGATGTCGGTAAAAGACACAGAAAGAATGTGATGAATAAGGGGAGGAATAAGTTATTCAATGGGAAACTATTACAGAGTTAGACAATGATGAGATCATGGTGTTTAGATTGTTTTGCTATCCTACATATGTTATTGATTGTAAGGTTAATACTATACTATGTTACCGAGCAAAGAACCTAGTCGGTAAACCCTAAGGAACCTAGTCGGTAAACCCTAAGGTTATCGCTATCGGTTAATGAAGGAAGAATATCTACTGAGTGAAATTTAGTATTTACCGAGTTGCAACCGAGTACTAACAAAATGCATTGAATGAATAAAAACATTATTTAATGAAGGAAGCTGATGAGCTAGTTATGATTAAATGATTGGTATGCCGTGAATGAAGTTTGTTAAAGAATCTATGGCAAAGGAAAATCGACAGGAAGATCTATAGCACAGATTGAACCGTAATACCCTAGCACAAGTTCCAAGAAATTTATGCAAGTTCCAAGGTGGGGTAAAACATTTTCAGATCGAAGGATACATTGAACTTGGTCAAAGTTTGAAGATCTGATGGCTATGATTGATCATGAGATATGTGATCAAGGAGATTAAGTAGTTGGCAAATTGTTTATAAATAAGGAATTGTTGATAAACAGTGTATGCGGGCAAGTGTATGCACAAGGATGCTACATAGTGATTACCAAGCACTGAAGCTTGAAGACCTGTTTGAATAATAGTGTATAGAGCCCAACAGATGGACAAGATAAGTCCTATTGTATTGAGAAAATAAGAATCTGCTTTAGCATTTTAGATGTGAAGTTGTAGATAGATTTTTATTACTGTTATTTTGTAAAGTGACAGAAAATCTCTTAACCGAGTGGACTTAACAGTCTTATTTGTAAAACCCTCTAGCAAGGTGACATTCTGATTGAGTGTTTGAAATCCTTTAACAAGGTCACTTCTAACAAGGTGAAGATCCTAACAGATCTGAGGGAAATCCCTTAACCTGGTCACATCTAGCAATGCGTTTGTAATCTTTAACATGATTTGCTTTTAACCGAGCATACTCTAGAAGAGTATATTTCTTAGTGGGTCCGAAATCCCATAGTGGTTTTTCCCTATTTGGGTTTCCACATTAAATCTGGTGTTATGAGTGTTATGATTTTTATATGCTTATGAGTTTGCATGTTTAGCAGTTTTGGTTATATTGCTGAAGTATATGTTATCAAGGTTGAATCTGTTGTTTTTATGGAAGATTAGGTTTGTATGATTCACCCTCCCCCTCTCATCTTATTAGCTTGGCATCTATACTTAACATTAAGTATCAGAACTATTAATTGGTATCAGAGCTTTGGACTCCAGAAGAAAAGTTTAAAGGTACTTGAGGCAAAGATCCAAAGATGTATAAGAGGGATGCACCAAAGTTGAACAAGTCAAGTTTCTCTACATGGCAGAAAAGGATGAAGCTGCACCTATCAGGAGTTGGAGAATATGCTATATATTATCTGGAGAATTATTTCATCACACCGAGCACCTATCCATTGATAATGGAAGAGATAAAAGCAAAGCAAGAACATATCCAAGCAATGATTGAAATAACATCTGCATTGACCGACTCAGAGTTTAATGATCTAGAAGGCTGCAATGATGCAAAGGCAATGTGGGACAAGCTCATATCTGTGTATGGTGGAGATGAACATGTTCAAAGAGAAAAAGTGGATAGTCTAAGAGGGCAACTTGAATCTATGAGGATGAATGAAGGTGAGAACATAACCCAGTACATTACAAGACTAAAGGAGATTGTCAATCAAATCAAAGGAGCAGGTGGAACTATTGAAGAAAAGGATATAACAAGTAAGTTGTTAAGAACCCTTCTACCAGCTTATGCAATCCAAGTCTCTGCAATCAATGAATTGAGGTTTGTACCCCATATCCCAGTTTCTTTAGATGCTACTATTGGCAAGCTACATGCATTTGAGTTAAGTAACTTTGATAACTGTGGGTCATCGGTAAATAAAGTTGAATCTGCATTTAGTTCTTTTCATATTGGTGAATCTGATGATTACAATGATAGAATGAGTAAGTACACTAAAGGGGATCACAGTGGAGCAAGTGAAAGATTTTGCAAGAACATGTAGGAAGTACACAAACTGTATGAGGAAATCAGCAAGCAAGAAGAGTTTGAAGCACTATTAGCCAGAAGGTTACCAAGAGGCAAAGGTAAGTATAAAGGAAAACTACCTTTGAAATGTTTCAATTGTGATAAGATAGGACATATGGCTTCTTATTGTCCTAACAAAGATTCTACTAAAAAGAGAGATTACCGAGATGACAGACAGAAAGATAAACATTACAAAGGACATCGAGACTTCAGAAGAAGAGATAGAAAGTCATGCTTAATAGCCGATGAGGAATCCAATGATGATAAATCAGATGAAACTGATACAGAGGAAGTAGTTTATGTGGCTATCAAAGATGGATCAGATGAAGAAAGGTATGAAGAAAAAGCCCTAATATCTCACATAAATACTAATGATTCTTGGATCATAGATAGTGGATGCTCACATCACATGACAGGTGATAAACACAAGTTTGTTATGTTAGAAGATTATGATGGAGGCTATTTTAGATTTGATAATGATGCACCATGTCCGATAAAAGGTAAAGGATCTATAACACTTCTTGACAATGCAAGATCTAATGATGTTTATTGGGTTGAAGGTTTGAAATACAATTTGTTGAGTGTATCATAGCTAAACAATACAGGATACCGAATAGAATTTCAGAAAGGAATTGTCAAAGTTCATGACAAGCATGGAAAGTTAGCTGCTACCAGGACACAAACAAAAGGTAACACATTTCACCTTGACTCAACTCGAAATAAGTGTCTGTATGCAAAGATAGATGATACTTGGTTATGGCATAAAAGGTTTTGTCATGTAAATTTTGATAATCTGATCAAAATAAGCAAGAAGCACCGAGTAAGAGGTCTACCGAGTCTTGAAAAACCTAAGAATGCTATGTGCCGAGGATGCCAGATGGGTAAAATGACAAGATAAAGCTTTACAAGTAAGTCCTACACTTCTAAGGGAATTTTAGATCTTGTGCACACTGATCATTGTGGTTCTATGAAAGTTCAAAGTTATTATGGTGATAAATATTTCATATTATTTGTGGATGATTACTCAAGGATGATGTCAGTAATGTTTTTAAAAGAAAAATCAGAATCTTTTCAAATGTTTAAGTGGTACAAGGCAAGAGTTGAAAATGAAACAGGAAGACAACTGAAATGTCTTAGATCAGATAGAGGAGGAGAGTTCACATCTGATGAGTTCAACTTATTCTGCAATGATCATGGTATAAAAAGACAAGTCTCTACACCGAGAACTCCACAACAAAATGGGACAGCTGAGAGAAGAAATAGATCTATTGTGGATTGTGCCAGAACCCTGATGATTGAAAAGAAAGTTCCACAAACATTTTGGAGAGAAGCAATAAGCACAGCTGTTTACACCCTGAACCGAGTACAACTGAAGAAAGGAACTTTGAAGACACCATATGAGATCTAGTATGAGAAGAAACCTAATGTAAGTTATTTTAAAATCTTTGGAAGTAGATGCTATGTACACAAAGATGATAGAAATGGCAAGTTTGATCAGAAAAGTGAAGAAGGAACATTTCTTGGTTATTCTTCTAGAAGTAAAGCATTTAAATGTCTGATCAAATCATCTAACAAAATAGTAGAAAGTGCAAATGTGAAAATTGATGAATTTGCAAAAAGAAATGATGAAGGAAACTCCAAAGAACTAGAAGATTATGAAGAATTTGTCTATGTTCAATTGACAAGTCCTAACAAGAAAATTGAAGAAGGAAATGAAGAGAATATTCAGTTACCGAGTGATGAAGAAGATCATACAGAGCCTACCAAGCCTGTATTAGCCAAGTAGGTTAGAAGACATCATGCATCAAGTCAGATTATAGGAGATAAAGATGATCCAGTGATGACAAGGAACAAAATGAGATAGAACACATGTCTGATATCTGAATTTGAATCGAGGATAGTGAAAGAGGCATTTAACAGTGAAGATTGGATAAAAGCTATGAAAGAAGAGATTGATCAAATCAAGAAGAATGACACATGGACACTGGTCCCAAGACCGAAGGACAAAAATTTAATCGATACAAAGTGGATTTTCAGAAACAAGCTGAATGAAAAAGGTGAGGTCATTCGAAATAAAGCAAGATTAGTTTGCAAAGGTTATGCCCAAGAAGAAGGAATCGATTATGGTGAGACTTTTGCACCTGTGGCAAGACTTGAAGGAGTAAGAACATTGTTGGCATATGCTGCTTACAAGAATTTCAAGGTATATCAAATGGATGTCAAATCTGCATTTCTGAATGGTATATTAGAAGAAGAAGTTTTTATTGAACAACCTAAAGGATTTGTTGAAGACAAGAATAAAGATCAGGTATGTAAATTGAACAAAGCTTTATATGGTCTGAAACAAGCACCTAGAGCATGGTATGAAAGATTGCACTCTTATTTAATCAAGATTGGTTTTATAAGAACAAGTGAAAACAACAATATGTACATGAAGAATGATGAAAATGGAATACTGATCCCAGCCATATTTGTTGATGATATTATCTTTTGTGGAAATGACTCTCTATGCAAGAACTTTGGAAATGAAATGAGCAAAGAATTTGAGATGTCATTAATTAGTGAGATAAAGTATTTTATAGGTTTACAAATATTGCAAATGAAAGATGAGATTTTCATTACTCAATCCAAGTACATAAAGGAAATCTTGAAGAAATTTGGAATGAAGGATTCAAAACCAGTAAGTACTCCTATGACTACTAACTGTAAATTATCAAAGAATGATGAATCTGCATCTGTTGATGAGACACTTTACTGATCCATGATTGGAAAGCTACAATATGTTGTTCACAGCAGGCCAGATATAGCACATGCAGTAGGTATAGTTGGAAGATTCTCTGCAGATCCTAAGGAAACACACATGACAACAATCAAGAGAATTTTCAGATACTTGAAAAGCACTGAGGATTATGGCTTAGTATATCAGAAAAGAAATGACTTTGATTTAAAAGCTTATACTGATGTTGGGTAGGCAAAATTGATGACAGAAAAAGCACAAGTGGAAGAGCTTTCTTTTTAGGAGAAAGACTAGTGAGTTGACTTAGCAAGAAACAAGGATGTGTTTCACACTCATCAACAGAAGCTGAATATGTTGTTGTAGCATTGAATTGTACTGACATAGCATGGATCAAACAACAGTTGGAAGGTATAAATGAGAAAGTTACCGAGCCAGTAACTATATTCTGTGACAATACTAGTGCCATTAACATTTCAAAGAATCTTGTTATGCACTCTAAGACAAAGCACATCTCTATCAAATATCATATCTTAGAGAAGAAGCTCAAGAGAAGAAAGTGGTGTTGGAGTATGTTAGCCCAAAGGAACAAATAGCAGATATCTTTACCAAGCCACTGCCAAGGGACAATTTTGAGTATCTAAGAACTAAGTTAGGGGTCCTACCCCTATCTTCTACTCACTGACCGAGTTTGGTGAAAGCATCAATTCGATGAATCTACAAAATATTATGTGTGGATTGATGTTGATTTACACACTTTAGGATGTTTTCTAAAGGTGTGCAGGAAATAATACAGGGAACAGGAATTGAAAACAAAATGCTCTGACCGAGACTATGTTGACACACAACAACAAGAAATCACTTCATACAGGAAGAAATTATGTTTTAGTTCTTTACTTTTTGGCATTGTTGTCAAAAGCGGAGAAGACTGAAGAAAAGGGGAGAAGACTAATGTATGGGGGAGAAGTCTGATGATAGGGGGAGAGCATTTTAGCATTTCAGAATCTCACAACAATCTGAATCAATTAGGTCAAATCAATTGGTTTTGCCATCAATGCCAAAGGGGGAGATTGTTGGCATTATAACAGACAAAGAGATATTGTTGGCATTTCAATAAGGATATTGAGAAGGTTGTTGATGATTATGGATATAACTGATTAAGGATGTTTACTGTCTTAATATTATTATTTTGTCATTGATGTCAAGAAATTGATTTTCTAATTCAGTATGATGTTGCCATATCTTAAGAAGTATGATTTGATGAGTATAAAGATGTCGGTAAAAGACATAGAAAGAATGTGATGAATAAGGGGAGGAATAAGTTATTCAATGGGTAACTATTACTGATCATGGGATATGTGATCAAGGAGATTAAGCGGTTGGCAAATTGTTTATAAATAAGGAACTGTTGATAAACAATGTATGCGGGCAAGTGTATGCACAGGGATGCTACATAGTGATTACCGAGCATTGAAGCTTGAAGACCTGTTTGAATAACAGTGTATAGAGCCCAACAGATGGACAAGATAAGTCCTATTGTATTGAGAAAATAAGAATTTGCTTTAGCATTTTAGATGTGAAGTTGCAGATAGATTTTTATTACTATTATTTTGTAAAGTGATAGAAAATCTCTTAACCGAGTGGACTTAACAGTCTTATTTGTAAAACCCTCTAGCAAGGTGACATTCTGATTGAGTGTTTGAAATCCTTTAACAAGGTCACTTCTAACAAGGTGAAGATCCTAATAGATCTGAGGGAAATCCCTTAACTGGGTCACATCTGGCAATGTGTTTGTAATCTTTAACAGGATTTTCTTTTAACCGAACATACTCTAGAAGAGTATATTTCTTAGTGGGTCCGAAATCCCACAGTGGTTTTTCCCTATTTGGGTTTCCACGTTAAATTTGGTGTTATGAGTGTTATGATGTTTATATGCTTATGAGTTTGCATGTTTAGCAGTTTTGGTTATATTGCTGAAGTATATGTTACCGAGGTTGAATCTGTTGTTTTTATGGAAGATTAGGTTTGTATGATTCAACCCCCCCTCTCATCTTATTAGCTTGGCATCTGTACTTAACATTAAGTATCAGAACTATCAGTCATTAGGGAGAAAGCTTATGTTGATTTTTCAATTGGAGGGTATAGTAATAGAGTTTTGTGTGATATCATACCCATGACATGTTGTCATATCATTCTTGGAAGGCCTTGGCAAGCCTCTAGGAGGACTATTCATTATGATCTTGAAAATGTGTATGTTGTGCATAAGGGTGGACAATCTTTCACTCTTACACCTCTTCCTTGCAATATTGATGAAAAAGAAAGTATTATTGTGTTTGGAAGAAAAGAATATGTTGCTTTGTAGGAGCAAAAGAAGGATGAATCAGGTCTGAAGCATAATTCATCATTGTTGATGATGAAATCTGAAAATGTTGGCAAGGTAACCAGTTTGCAACAACAAGTGAGTGAAGGAGGAGTAGTTGTGGGCATACTTTGGTTTCCTATTGTGTCACCAAGGAAGGTTGGTGTAGATATGTCCATGAAGGGAAATGCTAAAGGTCTTTTAGATCCTCAAATGCAGTAGATAGAACCTATAAGGTAGTCTCATTATGACTATCCCAAACAACAAACAAGCAATGAAAAAATGGTTGAAGTTGGTAACAAGTTTTCTTTGTTTCTGTTTAATGATTTGAGTGCAGGTTGTAAGAAATGGGATGGAGATTTGAAAACCAGTAAGAGGTCAAGTTGCAGGACTCCCTCAAGGATCTTGAGAGGCATGAAAACAAAACCATTCAACTCTTGGGACAAGAGTATCTTTGAAGGTGGGGTGTATGATGCAGGAGCATCCAGGAATATACCAAGGCAACCAAATGGTCAAAACATGAATGAAGGCTCAAGGACTTCTATAAAGGTCAATTGGGACATTTTGAAGCCAATACTGGCAATTTCTAATGATAAATATGATTTTAGAGTTAAATGTCCTGAAGGTCCTGATAAGGACTTTAGGACCAAAAATTATGTAAGGGAAGCCAATAGTGCCTAAATGGGATTTGGATGGTTAGATAAGTTTTTTTAGATCCTAGGATTAATAAAACATTAAGTTTGATAGGTTAGACTTTGAAATATTCAATAAATTGTAAGTTAGAAATTCAAATTTTTGAATTCTAACGGTTAGTTGTTCTTAGGTCGGAAAATGGATTTTAGAGTCTAAACAAGTCTATAATGACAAATAACTGATATAGGTTGGTTTGGATGGTTGAAATATGTTAGAGTAAAGTAATTAATTAACTTTTCTCTCCTCTTAAGATTTCTCTTTATGCATACATTAGTCATTTAATAATTAATATTTAATTATTAAATGCTCACACCTTAGGGTTAGGTTTTCCTTTTGGTGTTGATCTCCTTTATAAGGATTGATCTCTTGTATTATTCATAAATTCTTGATTCATTTTTTCTCTGATAATACATCTTTTCTCTTTGTCAGAGCCAAAACCCTTGTATTCGTTCTCTCTCTTTCTCTGTGATAGGTTTCTTGCATGCAGGTTTCTTTTGGGTTCTGTGGATTTGTATTTCTCAAATCCTACATGGTATCAGAGCTGGATCTGCTGCAGCTTGTTCAGACTTTTGAAAGATTTTGAGATCCAGGTTTTGGTTGCATCAGATCTGTGTTTGTCTTTTATTTTTTATTTTGCAATAGGGGGGTATTTTTTTTTTCGGTGCACTTTGAGCCCAAACGGACCTCACCGTTGAGCTCGTAGCACCCAAAAACCCCTATTTCCATATAAAATTCGTCCGATTTGGACACAGTTGCTCTAGAAGGCAAATTTTTTAATGCCCCAAGGTCGTACGACCCCAGGGCATGCAGCACGAGGCGGAAATTTAAAAAAAAATAACAAAAAAACCCCACGATTTTTTAAAACCGGGCGCAGCCCTTTTTTAAGGCCAGCGCCACCGGTGCGAAGCCCGGCGGCCCCCGCCGCCGGCGGTAACCACCGGCCGCGGCCCGGTCCCCACTGCCGCGCCACCGGCGAAAACCGCTACCACCCGCGCCGCCCCAGCGCCGCCCGCTCCCCGCCGGATCTAGCTGTGCCGCCCCTGCACCGCCTCCGTGCCGCCAGCCCCCCTGCACCAGCTCTTGGTCGCCCAGAGGACCAGGGGCCTATTTTTTTTAGCCCTTGAGGGCTCTAAGGGCCAATCTAGGCCTTTTGGAGTTGTTTTACAAAATCGGGCATAACTCGGGCGTCCGATCTCCATTTTTCAAAAACGAATAGGTGTTGGAAAGCTGGTTCCGATCCTGATCTAATTAATGCAGGACTTTTTTTCTGATTTTGCCATTTTGTAGTGTTTTTTTCCAGTCAAAGTCAGAACAAGTTTTTTGCACTCCAGGAGCCATATCTTTTGCATACAGACTTCGTTTTTCGCAAGAGAATAGGCGTCGGAAAGGTGGTTCTATGCTCTTTCCAGATCTAAAGTCTATTTCATCAGAAAATTCTTCAGGTGCTCCAAATTTTGTCTCAACCCATTATTGCTTTCTATCATTTTCTAGCTTTCAGTTTGTATTGGGGATTAGTTTTTTGCATTGTGGGGGGGTGTTTTCTCTTGCTTTCTATTATTTACATCAGAAAACTAGAATTTATAAACACCAATACAAAAAAAATCAAAACCCCTTTTGCATCTTCTGTCTAGTTCTGAAAGACCACTTAATAATAATTAAAAATTCAGACCAGTTGAGGCACAATTCACAGGATGGCAGACAGACCTATTGAATCTTTCACACCGCATAATTACCACACTTGGAAGGGTCGCATGATGACTCTTCTCCAATCAAAAGGGTTATGGTCCTGTTTGGATGAGGTTCAGCCTCAGTTGACATGTCCTTTTGAGATTATGCAGCACAGGAACAATATGGATCAGGCTATGGGATTGATGGCTTTACACATTTCCGACAGTCTCCAATTTCATCTTGAAGGTTGTATCACTCCTTGAGCCATTTGGACCAAGTTTGAGGGACTTTTTGGTACTGTCAACGAGTTCAGAGCTTTGCAGCTTGAGGCAGAGTTAACTTCCTTGGTACCTGATTCATTTCCTTCTATTGAGGACTTTCTGATGAAGTTCAAACAGCAAAGATCTATCTTGCAGGGTTGTGGTAAGACTAAGACTGATACAGAGTGCATTTTCCTGATTCTCTCCAAGCTTCGGGGTCTATTTCAGATCTTCTCTTCGACCTTCTATTCCACCATGGATGCCTTGGGTGCTCGACATGTCATGCCTTCTTTTGAGGTCTTTTGTGATCGTCTGACTCGTGAGAAAGCTAAGCTTAAGCAGTTGGATTCACTTTCAGGTTCACTGAACCAAGCATTGGTAGCCCAGTCCTCCAAAGGAAAATAGAAGTAGAAACCGAAGCCTAAGAAAGATTCAGAGGCTAGTGAGAATCCCTCCAAGCCACCACCTAAGTCTGATTCAAAACCACAATTCAATTCTAAACAGGGCAAATCTTCAAAGTCTGGTGAGTCTTCCTCCAAGACTAAGAAGAAATCAAGTGATCCTTGCAGTTTTTGTAGCAAGGAAGGACATCCCGTTTCCAGGTGTTGGAAATGTTTAGAGGCTTTGGAGGAAGCCATGCAACAGCATAATATCAGTGCACCACAACCTCCTTCACAGCCCATAGGGAAAGGTCATGCTCTTTCTGCACGAGCATTGTCCTCAGCGTCCGCTTGGATTCTAGATTCTGGTGCCTCTCACCATATGACACATACACAGGATTTGGTCACCGCTCTTGCTCCTACAGGCACTAGACATATTGCAGTTGGTGACTCAGCACAACTTTCCGTTCAGGGTTCTGGTACTGTTTCATTGGATGGTGGTTGTCTTCAGGATGTGCTTTTGGTTCCTGACATTTCGACAAACCTTCTATCCGTTTATCAGATTTGCCACTCTGGCTCTGGTAAGACAGTTGAGTTCTCTCCACATGATGTGGTTATTCGAGATCTTCATGATCCTGACTTGGTTGTGGCTACTGGGAGTGTGGATTCTGCATCTCAATTATATAGTTTTGATGGCTTTGAGAGTTCAGACACTGTTGGTTCCTCTCTTATAGCACATGCAGATTCAGTGAGCAGGCTTTGGCATGAGCGTTTTGGTCATGTCAATTACAGATATCTACAGCAGATGAGTACACAGGCACTTGTGATTGGGCTTCCACAGATTTCTTGTACAGATGGTGTATGTCATGGTTGTGTCCTTGGTAAACATCATCGAGATCCTTTTCCTAAGGGTCGAGCCTCTTGTGCTAGGGCAGCCCTAGAGTTGGTACACAGTCTTATGTCCTTTCCAACTCCTTTTTCAGGGGCCCATTATGTACTCACTTTTATTGATGTCTTCTCCAGACGTACATGGGTGTACTTTCTTAAGTATAAGTCTGATGTCTTTGACTCTTTCAGGAAGTTTAAGACATTTGTGGAGAAGCAATCTGGACTTTCTATCAGGAGGATACGCACAGATAATGGGGGGGAGTATGTAAATCAGGCTTTCAGAGATTTTTGCACTGAGCATGGTTTACAACATCAATTTACAGTTCCTTATACCCCTCAACAGAATGGTGTTGCTGAGAGAAAGAATAGAACCTTACGGGAGATGGCAAATTGTATGATACAGTCTCGAGCTATGAGTTCTTCATTTTGGGCTGAGGCAGTCAATTGTGCCAATTATATTCAGAATCGGATGCCCCATAAGGCATTACGACATATGACTCCTGAGGAGGCTTGGACCCATGTCAAGCCTGATGTTTCTACATTCTGAGTTTTTGGTAGTGAGGCTTGGGCATTTATTCCTGATGCTCAGCGGAACGCCATGGAGAGGAAGAGCCGACCACTCATATTTGTTGGCTACTATGAGGATGTTAAGGCATACAGGTTGTTTGATCCTGATTCCAGAGAGGTCTTGTTTCGACGGGATGTCCAGTTTGATGAGTGCTATCCTCAGATGGATTCTCCATCACTAGCTTCTCCCTCATTGCCTACTCCTTCCTCTTCATCTCTTGAGGATTACTTATCTCTTGAGGATAATGTAGATCATGATCCACCATCTCCACCACCACCAGTTGCTCCATCTTTGCCGAAGTGGGCCCGTGATACTGTTGAAGCAGCTGGTTCTTTGGTAGGTGATCCTTCAGATACTCGTCACACTCATGCTCAGACATCTGGTTCTAGTCTTTTGAGTCATACCCTTTCAGATGATCCTCAAAAGTTTTCAGAGGCGACAGGACACCCAGAGTGGGATAGGGCCATGGATGAGGAGTATTCTTCTTTGATGAAGAATCATACTTGGGATCTTTGTCCTCTTCCTAAGGGAAGAAAGTTGGTTCGGTGCAAGTGGGTGTATCGTACCAAGTATGTTGCAGATGGTTCTATTGATAAGTATAAGGCCCGTCTTGTTGCGAAGGGGTTTTCTCAGGTAGAGGGTATTGACTACTCTGAGACCTTTGCTCCTGTCGCCAAGATGAATTCTATACGCCTGGTACTTTCACTTGCAGCTTCACAGGGATGGACAGTGTTTCAGATGGATGTGAAGAGCGCCTTCTTGCATGGAGACCTACATGAGGAGATCTATATGGAGCAGCCTCAGGGTTTTGTGCAGGACACTTCTTTGGTTTGTAGACTTTGACGTTCATTGTATGGTCTCAAACAAGCCCCCAGGGCTTGGTATGAGAAGATGGACTCCTTCTTGCTTTCCTCACACTTCACACACTGTCATTCCGATCACACAGTCTATATTCAGCGTCAGGAGGGTGATCTTTTGATTCTAGTGCTATATGTAGATGATCTCATCATTACAGGTAGCTCATCCTCCATGATTCAGAGTGTTCAGAGAGCTTTGATGGAGCAGTTTGAGATGACAGATCTTGGTCTCTTGCACTTCTTTCTGGGTCTACAGGTTATTCAATCTTCGGATGGGATTTCCATTTTTCAGGAGAAGTATGCTCTTGATATGCTTCAGTGATTTGGCATGCTTGATTGCAAGTCTGCCCCCACTCCATTTCAGTTAGGTGTTGTTTTGTCTTCCACTTGCTCTACTCCTTCAGTAGACCCCACTTTATACAGGCAGTTGGTTGGCAGTCTGTTGTACCTGACACATTCTCATCCTGATCTTTCCTTTGCGGTTGGCCTTGTCTCTCGGTTCTCCCATGATCCTCATGAGAGCCATTGGCAAGCAACCAAACGTATTTTGAGATATATTCGGGGCACCACACATTATGGCATTCACTACTCTTCAGGATCCCCTCATATCATTGGCTTCACTGACTCCGATTGGGCTGGTGATGTCAATGATCGGAAGTCTACTTCTGGCTTCATTTTTTGCCTTGGTTCTGGTCCTATTACATGGTCTTGCAAGAAGCAGTCCGCTATTGCATTATCATCTACAGAGGCTGAGTACCGAGCAGCAGTGTTAGCCAGTCAGGAGGTTTTATGGCTTCGGCAGTCGATGAAAGAGTTTGGGTTTCCTCCAGATTGTCCCACTATTCTTTGGTGTGACAACCAGAGTGCCATTCACATTTCTCGCAACCCAGTGGAGCATCAGCGGACAAAGCATATTGAAATCCACATGCACTTCATCAGGCAGTTGATTCAGGATGGTTCTCTCATCTTGGAGCAAATTCCTACAGAGGAGCAGGTTGCAGACATCTTCACTAAACCTTTGGCATCTCCGCGCTATCTTCAGTTGCGCTCAATGCTTGGGGTGAAGGAAGTTGTCCTTGGGGGGTCTCAGTGAGGCCTTCCTTCCTTCATGTTTTCTTTTCAGCATGATTCTTTATCTCTTTTTGGAGAGGAGTTTTTTCCCACTGGGTTTTCTCCTTTACTCCACTTTATAGAGATTTTCTTGTATTCGGGTACCTCATCAGGCCTTGTTGCCGGGACCCTCCTTTGCATTGTAGTTCCTTTGCTTTCTTCTACATTGTTTGTAGCTGCATTGTAGCTCATCTTAAGGGGGGGTGTTAGAGTAAAGTAATTAATTAACTTTTCTCTCCTCTTAAGATTTCTCTTTATGCATACATTAGTCATTTAATAATTAATATTTAATTATTAAATGCTCACACCTTAGGGTTAGGTTTTCCTTTTGGTGTTGATCTCCTTTATAAGGATTGATCTCTTGTATTATTCATAAATTCTTGATTCATTTTTTCTCTGATAATACATCTTTTCTCTTTGTCAGAGCCAAAACCCTTGTATTCGTTCTCTCTCTTTCTCTGTGACAGGTTTCTTGCATGCAGGTTTCTTTTGGGTTCTATGGATTTGTATTTCTCAAATCCTACAAAATACACCTTATATATGTTGGACAAAGTGAGAAATGAAGGGGAATGACTGTAGAAGCATATTTGTATGGATTGCATCATTGAAAGGCAATAAAAACTCATTTTCTTGCATTTTAAAGTCTCTTTTGATGATTGATTGATCAAGTATCACTTGTATGAACTAGAAATAGAATTTTCAATTTATTTTGATTCATTTACATCTCCTATTTCTGTTTCAGATTTATTTGACTGATTGGCCTCTTGAAAGGCTTGTTTTGACATTGTTTTGAGAGCATGTGATAAGGATTCTTTCCAAAACTATTCTTACTGTGACTTGGAATGAATCCCTAAGTTGTATCATATCATTATAACACTAAATATGTAGGATTGACAAGAAATTGTAGGGTGATCACTCAGAAAGTGGATTTGAAGGTGTGAAGAGGGTGTGGGAAATGGGGCTAAGGTATAGCAACCACTAAAGTAGCCATTGTAGGGCTAGTTTTTATGATTGGAATTCTTAGAGGGCATCAAGGAGATGGTGTTTGATCATTTTTTTTTCTCAGATAAGTGATGGCATGTGGGAGATTGACCAAGCCCTAGTTTTTAGGGGTTTTGAGGCCTAATTTGGGGATTTCATATTTGAAGGAGTCATATAGTAAAATTGACCCCAAAATTGTTTTATTGGGACCATATACAAATACTATCCAAAGTTGTGGAGTGATTGGAGTTGTTTGGTTGGTAGTTCCTTTGTAAATTTACCCATTTTTGTGAGTAAAAAGTGTCTCAGTCAGCCATTAGAGAGATTTGGTACAAAACATCACCTAGTTTAATTTTGGTAAGTTGTGTAACTCTAAAAAGGGTATCTGAAAGTGCAATTTTTTTGAGAAGTAGTTTGGAAAAATCTGGATTAAAGACTAAATAATAGTCTGAGGGAGGCTAATTAGGCTAGGCCTAATTTAGAGCAGCAATTTTTGAAGCTTGTGTTCCAAAACAACAATACCTCATTCTGACATATGTTTAATAAGATCAAAAATGGTATTTTAATATGTAATTTTTTTTTGGATTTCTTTGTAAAAGTTGAAAGTTATTTGTGTTCTACCCATTTGAAAGGCTATTAGGTTTGAGGGCCTAGAAGTGTGTTTTCCTAAGTATACTTGAGCCAAGGTTTTGCAACCTATTGGTACCTTGTGGGTTTAGTATGATAAATAATTTTAAACATTTATAACCATTGATTGAGGTCTTTTTTGGGTTTGGATATCTTTGTGTCATTTGGGTGTCATTAAACCTATTGGAAACCTTATATTTCCCATATAAATCCACCCAAAGCAAGTGGCCCATCATTATCCCTCTGCATCATACTCTCCCCCTTATCACTCAGAACCATAGGAGTAGATTTCTCCATTTGACTCACAACCACTTGATAATTGTGGAGTGTTGCGCACAATTGCGGAAGGGAAGTAAACTCAAACAAAAGAAGCTTTTCCCTGATATCTTTTTGCAAATTAGAAATGAAAATTCTTTGAATATCATTATCAGGTATAGGAAAACAAATTTGAGCGCACAAATGCTTATATCTACCAATGGAATCAATCACTTTTTCTCTAACACCTTGTTTACAATGCATTAAATTAGACAAAGTGATTGTAGGACCAATGTTGTTTTGAAATTGTTGAATGAAAGCATTTGCTAATTGTTGAAAAGAAGTGATAGAATAAGAAGGCAAAGAGAAATACCATTGTAAAGCCTTATCTCTCAATTTTTTTGTAAACTGTTTTGCAAGCAATCTTTGATCATAAGAAAAATCTGTACACAAGGTTAGAAAAGTTTTGACATGCCTAAGAGGATCACCTTTTCTATTATAGAGTTCCAATTGAGGGACCTCAACATGCTTAGGTTGGATGACTTTAACAATATCAAGGGAAAGTGGGCTCGCAACGTCAAATATGGGCATACTAAATTTGGATTGACTCATGGAAGCAATTTGTTGTTGTAAGGAAGACACAATTTGAGCAAGATTGTTAATGGTCGCTTCGGTAGAATAATCGATGTTAGACATGGTTGATTGAGAAGGTTGTGTGATGTTATTGAAGGAAGGCATGGATTGAGAATAAGGTGGTGGGACATTATGATAAGTAGGCATAGGTGATGATTGAGTAGGAAATGAGACACTTAAAGGAGGAATAAAATTGTTGAATGAATTGCCCCCTTGTGTCACATTGATTGGTTGATGGATAATAGGAATACTTATGGAAGACATAGGTAAAGATGGAGGATTAAATGAAGAAGACGGATTTCCCCCATGACTAATGGTTCTAGTAATGAAATTTTGAGTTGATGTAGTCATGATGTTTGAAATAAAAGTAGGAATACTAGCCATTGGAGTGGTCAAAGGAATAGAAGAATTGAGTTGATTTGAAGGTTGTGAATAACCTAAGTTCTGAGCACAACTCTTTATAAGCATGACATTAGAATCAAAAATATGATCAATGCCACACAATATATCAATTCTATTCTTATCACTTTGAATCATGCATTTAAGGCCTTCAATTAATAGAAGAGCTTCACTATTAGGGTACTCTTGGGACATCCGTTGTTGAAAGTTATTAAATTGATTGTCCAATTTTTAAAGTTGATGTATGGAAACTCTAGTCAAATCTTCTTCATGTTCATTATGGGATTCATCAAGTGGATAGATAGGGACATGATTAGGATGAGAAGAATTAGCATTATCCTCATTAAAGAAGTCACCCAAATTATGCTCTATCTCCTCAGTAATTAAACCTTGGGAAGCCTTAATTCTAATGCTTCGTCTAATGAGGATAGTGTAGGTAGGACTAATAGTGGTGAAACTCATGCACTAGAGGGAAAATTTGAATTTTGAATAATAGGAACAAAGTGTACAAAAATTGAATAATGCAAAATTTGGGAAAATAATGATTAAACAATTTGAACTTCGTTGAAAGAAGAAAATGACACAATTTCCAAAAATAAATTTATGATAAATGAAATGAAATTGGAATTTAAAATTAGTGCCAATGGGATATCACTTAATTTTAAAATTAACAAAATCAGAATTTTTAAAATCAGGGCAGATTATAATTAACCACTTAATTTAAAAAAATTTCTTGAAATTTGAAATGTTGAAATTTGAAGGTATTTTTGATATTAAAGGGATGAAAAAATCGACAAAGTCAGCTAATTTTTTGGATTTAAGCTGTTAAATACGATCATAACAGTCTCTCAAAATTTCAGGAAAAAAGCTAGGGACTGTGTTGAAAGTGCACACGGTCCGACCAACTTTTTTCAAAATTTTCACGGATGAAAGTTACAGTGATTTTAAAGCTAACCCCCCAAAATTGGTGGATTTTACGATCTCTAGATAGGCGAAATGAAGGTTTGAATGCGAAAATAGGATCCTATTAGGGTTTTGATAAAAAAGAGTAATTGAATTGCAATTTTGAAAATGGTCAAACCTAATGGATAGGGACACCTTGGAAAAATGTTTAGAAAACTAAAATTGTTGAAATTGATTGAAATTTGCACAAAATCCAATTAAATTTGAAAATTAGGGTTTTAGGACCTAACCACTTAATTTTTAAAATTTTGAATTTTGAAAAAGGAGGGAAATTAAAATTTTGAATTTGAGGATAGAAGATAAGTCTGAAAACAGTCACAAATCTGAAAATTAAATGGAAATTCAATTTTTTCACAATTTCAAGATGATTTTTGAAAATTAGGGTTTTGACAATTAACCTCTTAATTTTATGAAATTGATTTGTAAATTGATTTGGACAACGAAGAAATTGAATTTGACAAACAAAGCAATTTTCAGATCTAAAACAATAGCAAGCAATTTTTACAAAACATAGGTTCAATTTGAATTTTAAAACTAGGGATTTGAATGAATTAACCTCTAAGTTTGTAGAAAAATTAAACTTGTAAATTAAAAATATGCAATGATTTTCAGAATAAAGCATGCAAGATGTCAGGTTCACCAAAATGTGATGTGAGGAAAAGTGAATGATGGAGAGATCAAGAGGAAAGCTTTTCTTCCCTCCAAGGAGAGATGATTTAGTTTCAATGTGGATTTCCCTTCAAACACTTTAGCCATATTATGTTAAAAGTGGAGAAATTCACTAGATCCAATCTCTTAGGGAAGAGATTGAATACTAAATGAATTGATAATGGTGTTAGAATGACAAACTAACCTCTCTTTTAGAATGGAAGATGGTTGAATTATGTGTTGTGAGACTAAGTGTAAAAGTAGCAAAGAACTAATTATAACTTGAAATAAAAGCATGAGATGAAGTTGTGTAACTGGATTTGGCTATAATATGTCAAGACAAAGCTGCCTTACGAATTTGAGGAAAAGTTGTCAGGATTGTGCTGAAAGTGCACACGGTCCTCCGAAAAATCCGCGAAATGAAAAGGGTTTTTCTGCCTTTATGAATGGAGTCTAAATCTACAAACACAGCTGCACACCTACAACCTGCACACAAAAAAGAGAGGAAAAGGGGTTGGGATTGGGGGTTGTAGATAGAATGTAGGTAGATTTTATTGTATGGAATTGAATGTTGAAAGGGATCTCCTCTTCAATGGTTGAATCCTTGACTTGAATGCAACACCTAGCTTTGAAGGGAGACGCGAATGCGCAATGTTGGAAAGGGATGCTTGAATGCTTGATTGCTTGAACTTATGCCCACTCTTCACTTATCCAACTTATCACCTCTTGAACTTATGCAAATGAGAGGACAAATGCGACTTATATATTTGGCAATTAGAGTTAACTGACTAATTTTTCATCACAAGCCAACACAAGGAAAGTTTCCTCACTTTATGCAAAGTCCAATTCAAAGATAGGACAGAGGGGGCCCCAAAATAAGGCAGGGATAGGGGCAACACACCACTGTCCTTCCCTTGTTTTAGGATAGGAAGCAGCTTCAGGTAGCGCAGAGGGCATAAAAACTGCAGTTTCTAGGGATGAGAAAGTCTCGGGTCTTCGATCAGGCTTGGGGATTCAAATCACCAACATCAAGACCCTAATGTGGTCGCAAATTGCAGGGGTCATAATTTTATGACACTATAGGGCCAATTTAGAAGAAATTCAATATGTGTTCTGATATGTTTTGCTAAGAGGTATTTACATGTGCAATATTTGTCATTACTTATTTTAAATCTTTAAATATTGTGAGGTTTACTCGCCTAGGTCTTGCATAGCCCAAAGAGAAGGAGAATTCGCTTATTCCTAAGGAATTCTTAGGTAATTGGCCATTTGTATTGGGTTTCCATTGATAGAAGAAAGACAATTCTTAGGAAATTTGAGGTAGCTCAAATAGGGGAACCAACATATTGCCCAACAATCGATGCCTCAAGAGCTCACACAGATCATAGTCCTTATTCTCCTTAGTCATTTGATAGGCAATATAGATTGTTGTCAAGGAGGAAGATCCTTCTTGATTCCTGAAGTAAACCTTATATGAAATTCTAATTGTCACATACCTCACACCCAAATTAGCAATGCTATCAATTTTAAGGCCTTACTTGTCTTATACCACTCTAGTCAATTCATTCACTTCTTCATTCTTCACCGATTTCAAAATAGGAACCTTTCCAGTGGAGCATAGACCAATTACATATCTTAGGGAATCCCTAGAAATTAAGTATGATTGATCCAACCACAATAAATTTTTATTCATTTTTCTCAAAATAACTCTTATTACTCCATCGGAAATCACAGGAAAGTCACTCCATCTATCTAACCCTTTGTGCTCTAGACTGGCATATTCAGATTTGAGCTTCTATGAATCATCAATTAGATGGACTCTCCTAAAATCATTGATTTTGCTATGATCATATTCATCCAAAGGAACATGAATGTAACAATGAATATCTTCCTTATGACCAAATTTAGCGGGAGCAAGAGAAAAAGCACCAACAAGGTCTTCCACTATGGGAATAAACAGACAAGTTTCAAAAATAGCTCGAGTCTCATCAAGAGTACTAATAATATTAGAATTAACCATTGAAAAATCAAAATCTCAGAAATACCTTTGATAATTTGCAGCAATACCTTCATTCCTTTCTAAATTCAACAACTCCTTAATTGCAAATACACAAAGTAAACTGAAGAAAATAATATATATCCATCACTTAGGGTTTCCAAAATGTTCCTCAAAAAGATGATACTTAGCATACCTAGAAACCAAAATAAATATTCTAGAATAACAAATTTGTCCAAGGTCCACCAGAATACGCTTCATAAACTCTACCATGTTGAAGATAATTCAACATCTAAACCATAAAGGGGTGCAAGATATCTACGCTAAGTTCTCCCAATTAGATAATGCTATCTGAATTAGTTTTCGAAAGAGGGGTCAACACCCATAGTAGGTGTGGATCCATCTTAAATATTTTCTACCACTTTATCTTTAGATTTCTTTACCCATGTCATCTTCATTTTCTCCTTTTCCATATTGACATTGATTTTTCTTTTGGATCATTACTTTTCTCACTCATTCTTTCATAAAAAGATTCAATGTGTCTTATTTTGTTACAATTATAACATACCAAATTTCATTGTGGTCCACTTTCATTCTTTCTAATGTTGCCACTTATCCTAAATACTTGCACTCAATATTTCTATGCCCATATACATTGCAAGCATAACAGTAAGAATTGAAAGACTAAATATCCTTTCCACAAATTGAATTTTCATATTTATTCCAAGTCATGCCACTTCTGCAATCACTTTCTTTGTGCCCAAACTTATTGCAATAGAAACAATGACCATTAATTATTTTATTTCTGATCTGACTTCTACATTCACTAGCTCTATGCCCAAATTTGTTACATGTAAATAATTGACATTGAAAGAAGATGAATACATGGTATAAACACTTAAATTTGATTAATTAATTCAAACAAAATTAATCACTTTGGTCACATATATTAATTGAAAAATTAAGTATTTATTTGATTATTGCATCCCCTTTGGCTAAATTAATTCAATTAATCAAGCCATGTCCAATTAATTAATTAATGTGTCATGTAGAATATTTTAATTAATTAATTCCCCTACCCTTCTATTAAATAAAATAAATATGTTATCTATTTTATTTAATTAATTTCCCCTTTTCCTCCTAGCCATTTTATTTGAATTAAATAATTCAAATAATTCATTTGGAGCACATGGCTCCTAACTCTAACTCCTTTCTAACCCATTTCCTAAGCCTAACCCCACCAGCTAACTTGGGTTTCTAACCAACCCTATCCTTTCAACCACCCTTGTCACATGTGTGCACATTTCCTATTTTTCAAATATTTGGAAAAAAATTGAATTTATTTTGGTGTTTCTCTCCCAAATAGACACATGTCTCTTGTAACATAGTTTGTCATCTTAAGCAATGACATTTGGCCTTGAGAAGGACATTTGTCACCTCTTGCATTGCCACTTGTCCTCAAGTGGGACAAGTGGCACATTATAAGACACCTTCATTCTATCATCCTTGCCTATTTAATTCCTCCATTTTCCTTCATCAATCATCACCTTCATTTGCATAGCATCGCTTCCATGTCAGTTTCAAATTCATAATCCACATCCATCCCGCATTTAAATTAGCTTAGTTTTGCATACTTAACCATTATGGATCATTTTCAAGCACCCTTGGAGACATAAATTTGAGCACACATCAAAACAAAAGGACCATCAAATCAAAGGACATTTAGAGTTTTCTATTATTTGATTATTAATTGTCTTATCTAAATTTCCTTTCTACAAGTGTCCTAATCATGAGTGTTGCTGATTTTTGTGTTATGTAGGTTGTTAGTTTTATGTTTTCAATCATATTCATTGAAAGATTTCATCTCTGATGAAGATTATCGAGTGACAAGGCTCGTGCAACTGGATCTCGTTGATGAGCGGTGCCAATGAGCTTATGATCAGCTCTACATATATTAGACTAGGCTCAAGAAGTAGTATCAGAATAAAGTCTATCTTCATGAGTTTGAGGTGGGTGATCTAGTCCTATGAGAGAACCCCCAAAAATAGTAGGATTGTGCAACAAAAGGAAAGTTTGAGCCAAACTGGATTGGTCCTGTAGCATCCTAAATTGTACTCCCTTATAAATTGGATCGCGTTTAGGTCTCTCACCTTAGCACCTACATATTTGTGCTTGATAGAGACCTATTTATGCCCCCACCATGCAATAATGGCCATATTATATCATTTTATCTTACTGACCCCCTTAACCCTACCCCAATTATGGGGTAGGACCAGGGCGTGGCGCCTTGGTCCTCACTAGTACCATGGCACCACCCCATGGTCCTCCCTAATTGGGGCCCATTTTGAACCCTTTTCCCTATCCAAATTTTAGGTAGCAAAACCTTTCCCTATGTCAGCCTATGTCAAAAATTAACATGATTGACAATAGACAAGTATGTAAGAAGGGCTCTCCCTCTCATTTGGATACAAGAGGCATAAGTGGATAATTGGGAGCATCATTTTAAATTCCCTTTAATCATATAAAGTCTTATTTTATCATTCCACACATCATAAAATTGGGCCCTTTACCCTAAGTGTGCCCCTTGTTATTCTTTCAATTAATTAAATCATTCAAAAGCCTTAATTATGTCCTATTTTGACCTTCAAGGCTCGATTTTGCATATCTAAACACCTTTAATTGTTGCACCCACTTGGGGATCACCTTATAATCACAATATCTCGCATCCTTAAAAATTTGGAAAAAATTTGGTCGGACCGATGTGATTCACATCGGTCCCTACTTTTACTCCTCAAATTTTGGGATCATGATTTGACAGTATTATGATATTCAAACCCAACTTGGTGTTAAAATATATCATTTATAAGTTGGCCTATAATCAAAGATAATGTTAGGGTTTCATACATATAGCCTTTCATTTCCTCATTTGAAGGACCTATCAACAATCCATCATCGGATCAACAAGCAATTGAAGGAACCTCTTGTGGAGTGAAAGTGTAGGTCATGTGAAGTCTTCACAAGCATTCAACAAGTCTATATCAACCATTTTCATTTAATCATTATGGAGGAACTTTACATCATTCATTTGAAAGCATGTGTGTGTGTTAGGGTTTTGTCATGTTCATGTCATTTCATACAACATATGTGATTGAATTCAAGAAGCGAAGCATCATTATCAGTCATTGCAAATTTGAGGTATACCTTTCCATTATTTATTTCAAGCATTTGCAATATATCACTCAAGGTTAATTCCTATATCGGGGTTTGACTTAGGAAAACCCCTATTCCCAACATATTCTCCTTCTTTCTGTGTGTAGGAAACACGTAGGGAGTTGTACTCTTTAGATTAAGCTTTATTCAAAGAGACGAATCATCCCCCTTTGGCGTGTGAAAAGTTTGGAGGAACGATGTGATGTGCCATGGTCACAAATTTTTTTGGGCAATTTTAGGGAGTAGGTCCAATTCATCTTACATTACTTAGATCCAGGTGCGTGCGAAAATCTTGCATCTGTAACTCATTGATTTCATGCTTTTACCTCTATTTTTCAATGTTTTACCTAATTTCAACATTTCAATTTACAAAAGAGGAAATCCCCATCAACCCAAATTCACTTAGCATTCAGTCTTTATCTGATTTATAATTGGATCTAATGAATTCCCCATCCTCTTTTGAATGTAATGCCCCTAAGTGAAAAGTATAGTGGTTTTCATTCTTTGGGTAAAAGCCCTAGGAAATTTTTCCACATTATAGGTCCCAATGTGATCACAAATAAATATGGTTCAGGAGCCTATCAATTGTCTACTCTAGAAGGGGAACCTCTTCATGATCCCCTCAACATCCTACACCTGAAAAGATTCCATGCCTAGTTTGTAATAGGGTGTCCCACTTTTCAAAAAGAAAAAGAAAATACAAAAAAATACAAAAAAAATACAAAAAAATGAAAAAATACAAAAAAAATAAAATGAAAAATGTCAAAATAAGTAAATAAAAATGATTTGTCCTTTGGTGAAAAATGCTTCATGTGGCACCTTGGACAAGTACATGTGGTGAAAACCTGGAAACGGGCGCCATGTGTAAAGGGTGATTCCATTATCCCTCAGCTTCTTGTTCCCCTTCATGCTTGGTATCATGTAGTTGCTTGGCTTCTTCATCTCCATTTTGTGCCCATCGGATTTTCCTTATGCTCCATCTCATCCTTCCCATCACCTCACTTGCACTTAACATCCCCGAACATTCCACAAGGGAATTTGTGTAGTTGTTGCCTGTATATAGTTTTGTCTTAGTGTTTGTCCTTGTAAATACACTGATCTGGTCCTATACATTCCTTAGTGTACTTAGTGGTTTCCATGTTCCTTGTACATTCACATCACTTGTAGATATGTGTCAATGAGCCTTGTCCTTTCACATCAATTGATTGTCTTCGAAATCATGTCTCGTCATCTGGTATTTCAACAATCACCTTAAAGTATCTTTGTCATCGAGATTGTCCCAGGTATCATTTTGTTGTCATGTCCTTTCATCCAATCATCGGTCTGTGTAGGATACATCCTTTATCAGGATAGACATCATCAAATCTAGTTCGTTAGTTATCCTTTTGACAAAAGATATTTGAGGCACTCAAGTTGGATTTTTTTTTTTTAATCTTTTGTTATCTTTTTGAACTTAGTTGTTTTGTCTCCTTGTTACCATGGTCATTCTATATCACAATGTGCTATGAGTGATGGAACTAGGGGCATGGTCTTGTTTTATTTTTTTTGCATGTGTTTTCTTGATGTTCCCTTGTTGTTCCCCCATGAGGTCTTGACTGTCTCACAGTACACTGGGGCACATCTTTTGCTTATGGTTTGTCTAGTATTATTTGCCTCAGTGTCTTTGTGACCCTATGTGATGCTAGACTAACCTTTTGTGTTTTTGTTGTGTAAGTACATGCATTGACTGTGAAATCACCTTGGATCCTTATATCTTGGTGCCTCACATACAATGCTAAATCAAAGTAAGTGCTCACTACATGGAAACCCATTTCCAAGGTTGTTCATTCTCTATGATCATTTTCATCTATATCTTTCATTGCATTGTGTGCGTCTGGTTCTTTTTCCTTATTGATCATAATTGTAAATGCACACTTGTCCCTATGTCTTTTATCCTTAGTGGTGTACTTACTGAGTGATCTTTGGAGCAATATTAATTTCAGCCTTCATGGCCATCAGGTATTTGTTGCATTTGCATCCACCTTGGCACTACATGCATATCATCCTGCATCACATATATATTAGCACATAATCCATATGCATACATAACATGATCATCCATATGCATACATTATAACACATAGATGTACATATCTCATCCTGTAATATCATATGCACATGTCAGAATCTCATCATCATCGTGCATATATCCATATAGTCCTACATAATGAACATTTTCCTAGAATCATCACACATACATCCATGTCATAGATATAAGCACAAGTCATAAGAATCAACACATAAGCACATCTCATCTTACATCACAACTAGGTCAGTACATATCATATACACATAATCACATCATAGGAATTCATGTACATAATAATGAACATCATGCACATGCATCACATCGTACATCACACACATGTTAGTCCATCCATACATACATCATAATCCATATAAACATCATGACATGCACATGTATCATAAAATCATAAAAGTGACATACACATAGTATGGTGAACAAATCTCCATCATATATATATCAACAAATGTATCCACAATATATGTACAATACATCAAATGCTTGAACTACATCATATGGTACATCAATATCTCAAAGAATAGGGTACATAAATAAATCATAATAAAATAATGGAGTACAACACTCATACTAAATCCCTGCATGGTGTATAATGAATAAATGAATCTTTTGATGTGTATGGTACATCAAAAATAATCTTAATCTAGTTTGAATATGGTACAAATCCTGCTCTTGGGATGGCTCGGTTGGGCTCTACTCCATCCAAGGTCCCTATCCCTATCCCATGGTTCCTTGATCCTATCCTTGTGATCCCTGTGCAGATCCCATGGCTGACCCTGTAGAGTGTTCACTCTATCTCAAGTGGGTGCTCTAGCTAGATCCATCAATACTCCAACTAGATCTCCTTGTCTCCCCATTGGATCCTTTGTTGTGGGAGGAGCTCATCCGCCTGGTCATAGGGGGTTGCCACATATGCCTCTCTTTATGAGGGAGGGATGGTTTCCTTGTATATCACCTTGTACCACCTTGCCTTATGTGACAACTCGTGAATCTCATTTAGTTGTCTCTCAATCAATATAACAACTAGTGTCCCCTCTCCTCCTCCTCCTCCTCCTCCAATCCTCTTTGCCTCATCCCTCTCTTGTTGATAGTGGGAGGTCCTCTCCTTCATCTTCTACCACACATGCTCAATGATGTCCCTGGAAGGAACTGTAGTGTCTGTATCCTAACAGATACTGTCCCTCTCTATTTATAGTTGTGCCCTATACCATGCAAGCTGATCTCGCTCTTGTGTAAGCTAGGATATTTGTATTGTGGCATCTCACACTCATTTCTCCACCCTAGTTAGTGCATCCTACAAAGACTATATTCATGCTACCAGGTCTATAGGTGCAAAAGATCCCTCCCCTTCTCTTCTCTCTACCTCCTCTATCCCCCTCCTCTCTTAGGTACCTGTTTCCTTATACCCTTTGCCTGTGTCGAGGCTTGGGCACACTCATCAATATCCATGGCCTCGACTATGTCCTATCCAACTCCTCCCTCTCCTCCAATGGTAACTATCCTAGTCTCCCTGTCTCTCCTCCTCTGGGTCCTGAATGTCATTGTCGATGTTTCTAGTACCCCCTATCCCTCCTAACCACCACTATTGCCACTACTATTTCCCTTTAAGTGGGCTATTAGGTGTCTACTCTGACCCCTTAGCTTGTGCCTCGCTCTTCCTGACTACTAGTGGTGCCAATCCTGTCCTGCCAACTGCTCCTGATCTCCTATAGGCCCACCATGTTGTATATGCATTTGTGACTCCAAGATCTATTGGACCTATCCTAGGATCCCATGCTGTAGGGACTAGCCAGGTCCACTCTACAATCAAGATGAACCTATCTAATGATGGCCCAAACTCAGCCACTCTCTCCCTTGTGACCCATCAAAACTCGTGGTTTGGCTTCGACACATCCTGCACAAACCAAAACTGTCATTGAACTTGATATAGCCCGTACCTTTGAATAACATACTACCACCAACTAATAATGTAAATAGGAGTGATAACATAAGAGATACATCATGGATCCTTTGCCTAGCATATAATGCCCATATAGGGCCTCCATGTGATATCATCAACATCAACTCTATCAAGAGCTACCCTCTAATGATCGATATCATCAACCTCCTCATAATTCAACCCCTCA
Organism: Cryptomeria japonica; assembly: GCF_030272615.1. NCBI lineage: Eukaryota > Viridiplantae > Streptophyta > Pinopsida > Cupressales > Cupressaceae > Cryptomeria > Cryptomeria japonica. Next base: position 611,668,688 of record NC_081405.1, read on the forward strand.
CACCAACTATACACCATGGGCTCCTTGGCCCTCCTATCTTTCTTGCCTACTGGTCATGTCATCGCAATTTTCTCCTAGGCCCAAAATTGTAGCAGTATAATGTAACAAAAGCTATGACCTTTATGGTAGAAAATATCATGTAGCTCCCTATATAACTCTGCCAAAACTACTATGCCCCAGGTCATGGGTCGTACTGCATCCACTCCATTAATCACAACCTATATCATACCTAATACTACTCATTGGTCGTCTCTGTTTGGAAAAATGAACCCACTGACAAATGCACACAAATAAAAGTATATGCATCTATCTGGCGATGTCCATCTCAATGTCTGATCTAGTGATATATTTCCATGGTGGAATATAATGTTGGCTGGACTACCAGTCATTGTATTGCATCATTCATAGGTGCTCTTTGCAATCACTTGCACACCTTGAATTGGTATCCTAAGGATCATGTAAACATCCTTGCTAGTCACGGTGATCTCTTCGGTCTACAAGTGGAACGTAGTTGTGTCACTCCTCCACCTCTCTACCAATGCAGTAATCATAACCATATGTGCCCTAATATGGGTATCCTTGCAAGATGTCTGAGCCCAATCGCGTTGATCCTAGCCTAGTTTGCCTCACCTAACTGATTTTCAACTTGCAACATAGGAAATCTCCTCTCCTGACTCATCAACATATCCATGCTCCACTACAATCAACCTACAAGACATGTCAATTTTTCATCTAACTTTTATTCTATGTTCCTTTTTTCCCTCAAGAGGTCAAACCTACCACTTTTGGTGGCATTCCTACTTTTTCTTCCCTTCTTGGTGTTCCTACCATTTCTAGTGGCAATCCCAGTGTTGTATGTATGACTGTATGGACACCATGTCCTTCCCTTTCTTCCCCCATGGGATTGCATTCCTGCTATTAATCCTAATATCTCTATCTAGGCTAGTGGGAATGAGATCCCATAGTTCTTCTACCCGCAGGAACATATTCCCGCACCTTTTCATTGCATTCTCGCCTATGAGGGAATGCATTCCTGAACTCACCCCTTTTCTTATTCTATTTTCCTACCCAAACCTACTCCCAACACGTGAGTGATGCCCATCGTTTATGCACTCACTCTCATGGAACACGAAACTGATGGAATGTTGTGTTACATCCTATCTATGGTAATAAATGCGCAAAAATGAAAAGGAAGGTCCAAGTTTTTCAAACTCACCTGGCCATCCGATCGGTGGTTCCATCTGACACTCGCCACAACATCAATGTGGTGCCTCAGTGTTTGTCTAGTTTCCATCTCATCTGGGTGTGCAAAAGCTCTAGAATGCAACAAAAGGCTCAAGGATCTCTCATTTTATCTCTAGTGCACGATAAAAGTTAATAGTAAATTTTTAAATTTGCTAATTTAGGGCCTTCTAATCCCTTATTTTTTACCATCTTGGTCTCTTTGGGACTTTTTTTTGCAACATTTTGTGTTGTCTTTCCATTTGTTTACTGGAGCAATGTTTCTTTCAAGACCCCATCCGATCCTTCCGTTCCGACCCATCCTCTCGAGGGGGCATTACTAACTCTTCCTTTGTCTTGTTGCTAGGGTATTTGTTGCCCTTTTTTCTTCAAGTTATACATGTCTTCTTTTCTTTGTATTGATGCTATTCTAGCGCGACTGCAAAGAGGGGCAAAATGTAGACACTTATATTGGATTAATTAATTCATTCAAATATAATCCCTTTGGTCACATATATTGATTGAATAATTAATATTATTTAATTGATTATTACATACCCTTTGGCTGAATTAATTCAATTAATCAAGCCATGTCCAATTAATTAATTAATGTGTCACATAGAACATTTTAATTAACTAATTCCCCTATCATTCTTATATTAAACAAAATAAATATGTTATCTATTTTATTTAATTCAGGTAAGTGCACCAAGATGGGGGACCAAAAAAGTGACAAATTTGTTTTTGGCCCCCATCAAGCCTTATGGCGCATGCCAAATAAGGCATGCACCAAATAGGGTTGGCATGCCGAACCTAAGGTCTGGTTAGGCCATTTGTATTTGGCATACGCCAAATAAGGTGAACGCCAAATAGGGCGAGCGCCGGATTTGGCATGTGCCAAATGGTTTTGCATTATGACAAGTGCATTTTTATTGGAAACTACAACTTTGTCTATGTTTTTCTCTCCCTGTCTTCAAATATATACATAAAATATTTCATTTAAGTATAAGAAAGAGAGTGGTTTCAAATCTCTAGGAGTTATAATGGAGATTCTAGTTTTTAGAGTATTCACATAAATTTTAGACTTAGTTAAATTTCAGTAATCAACATGCTTGTATCAACATTCTCTCTCTCTCTCTCTCTCTCATGTCTCCCTCTCTTTCCTTGCATTCTCCCTCTCTCTCTCATCCTCAACCCCTACCTCTCTCTTTCTCTCTCTGGTATCTCCCTCTCTTTTTCTCCTCTTGCACTTAGGCTTTATCTCCCTCTAGTCTCTCCCTCAACCCCCACCTTCCTCCCTCTCTATCTTTATCACTCTCTCCATCCCTCCTTCTCTTCACCCCTCTCTCTCTCTCCCCCTCTTTGGTTGATGGAAAGAAAGACAAATACCAAGGATAGAGAGAGAAAGTGAGAGATGTAGAGGGAGTGGTTGATAGAAAGAAAGGAAAATACCAATGATAGAGAGATCCCAAAGAGGAGAGAGAGAGAGAGAGAGAGAGAGAGAGAGAGAGAGAGAGAGAGAGAGAGAGAGAGGAAAGGAGGGGTTAAAGGAAATAGAGGGGTGTATCAATAAGTGATGAAAAAAGAGGTAGAGATCAAAGGGAGAGAGAGATTAAGTGAAAGAGGGAGGTAGGGGTTAAGGAAAAGAGAGAACCTGAGAGAGAGAGAGAGAGAGAGAGAGAGAGAGAGAGAGAGAGAGAGAGAGAGAGAGAGAGAGAGAGAGAGAGAGAGAGAGAGCCCAAGTACAAGAGAGAGAGGGGGATTTTGAGGGAGAGAGAGGGGTGAAGGAAAGAGGGAGTGATCTAAGAGAGAGAGAGACTAAGTGAGAGAGATGGAGGGAGGAAGGGGTTGATGGAAAGAGAGGTATACACTAGGAAGAGAGTCCATAGAGACACTAAGTGAGAGAGGGGAAGGTAGGGGTTGAGAAAAAGAGAGGGAGAGACTTGAGAGAGATAACACTACCTTCCTCCTTCCCTTTCTCTCACTTGAGATCTCTCTCTCTCAAACCCTCCCTTCCTCCATCTCTCTCAGTTTCTCTCTCTCTCTCTCTCTCTCACACACACACACACACACACACACACAACTCCTCTCTTCCTCCCTCCCTCTCTCTCACATGGTATCTCTCTATCTCTATCTCCAGTATCTTCATCTCTTTTTGTTAACCTCTCTCTCTCTCAACCCTTAGTTCCTCCCTCTCACTACGGCTATATCTCTTAGGTCTCTCTCTCTCTCTCTTAGGCCGAGCTTGGGAGGGAGAGAGAGAAAGGGGAGAGAGAGGATGGGGGAGGGAGAGATACTTGAGAGAGAAAGAGAGGGTGATAGGAAGAGATAATTGAGAGAAAGAGAAAGGGAGAATGAGAGAAAGAAAGAGTGTTAGAGGGAAATAGAGAGAGAGAAAGAGAAAGGGAGGGGGAGGGAGAGAATGTGAGAGAGAGATGCTTGAGAGAGTGGGAGAGAGAGAGGTGGGGAGGGAAAGAATGAGAAGGAGAGAGAGGATGGAGGAGGGAGAGAGGAAAAGAGATGGAAAGAATAGGAGAGGGGGAAACCTAAGAGAGGGGGAGAGAGAGAGTGTGTATGTGTGAGAGAGAGAGGAAGAGAGAATTGAGAGAGAAAGAGAAAGGGAGTGGGAGGGAGAGAGGAAAAAATAGTTAGAGGGAAAGAGAGAAAGACTTGAGGGAGAAAGAGAAAGGGAGGGGGAGGGGGAGAGAGAGAGGGAGAGAATGGGAAAGAGAGACACCCGAGAGAGGGGGAGAGAGAGAGGGAGAGAGAGGGAGGGAGAGAGGGAGAAGGAAGATTTAGGATGGGGGAAGGAGAGATGGAAAGAGGGAATGAGGGAAAGAGAGGGAGAGAATGGGATAGAGAGAGAAACTTGAGAGAGGGGGAGAGAGGAATAAATAGAGGGTGAGAGGAAGAGAGACTTGAGAGAGAAAGAGAAAGGGAATTTGGAGAGAGGGAAAGAGGGAGAGAGACTTGAGAGAGAAAGATTAAGGGAGGGGGAGTTAGAGAGGGAGAGAATGGGAGAGAGAGAGACACCTGAGAGAGGGGGAGAGAGAGAGATAGGGGAGAGAGAGGGGGGAGAAAATAATGGGAGGGAGAGAGGTCGAGGAAAGAGAGAGGATGGGGGAGGGAGAGGGAAAGTGATGGGGAGAATGGGAGAGAGGGACACCTTAGAGAGGAGAGAGAGAAATATAGGGTGAGAGGGAGAGATACTTGAGAGAGAAAGAGAAAGGGAGTGGGAGGTAGAGAGGGAAAGAGAGAGAGAATTGAGAGAAAAAGAGAAAGGGTGTCAAAGGGAGATAATGGGAGAGAGAGAGACACCTAAGATAGGAGGAGAGAGAGAGAGATAGAGAGAGAGAGGGTGAGAGGGAGAGAGACTTGAGAGAGAAAAGGGGGAGGGAGAGGGAGAGAATGGGAGAGAGAGAGTGAACACATGATTGGGCCCTTAGGATCCCATATGACCCTTTACGACACCATATGACCCTTTTTAACATCCTAGAACACAACATGACCCCTTAGGACAATATGATGTCCTAATGGGTCATATGGTGTCCTAAGGGGTCATATGGTGTTCTCACACGTGTGGGCCCTTAGGACCCCATATGACCCCTAATGACACCATATGACCCCTTAGGACACCATATGATCTTTGAGGACACAATATGACCCCTTTTAACATCTTAGTACACGACATGACCCCTTATGACACCATATGACCCCTTAGGACAAAATGACATTCCTAATGGGTCATATGGTGCTCTAACACATGTGTGGGCCCTTAGGACACCATATGACCCTTAATGACACTATATGACCCTTGAAGACACCATATGACCATTTTTAACATCAGAGTACATGACATGACCCCTTATGATGCCATATGACCCCTTAGGATAATATGATGTCCTAAGGGGTCATATGATGTTCTAACACATGTGTGGGCCCTTAGGACCCCATATGACCCTTAATGACACCATATGACCCCTTAGGACACCATATGATCCCTTAGGACACCATATGATCCCTTAGGGTTATACAATGTCCATAAGGTGTCCTGAGGGGTCATATGGTGTTCTAACACATGCGTGGCCCCTTGGGACCCTATATGACCCCTAACGACACAATGTGACCCCTCGGGACACCATATGACTCCTTATGACACCATATGACCCCCGAGGACAATATGATGTCCAAAGGGGTCATATGGCATTCTAACACATGTGTGGGTCCTTAGGACCCCATATGACCCCTAACAACACCATATGACCCCTCAGGACACCATATGACCCCTTAGGACCATATGATGTCCATATGGTGTCCTAAGGGGTCATATAGTGTCCTAACACATGTGTGGCCCCTTAGGACCCCATATGATCCCCAACGACACCATGTGACCCCTCAGGACACCATATGACCCATTATGACACCATATGACCCCATATGACACCATATGACCCCATAAGACAATATGATGTCCTAATGTGTCATATGGTGTCCTAAGGGCTCATATGGTGTCCTAAGGGGTTATATGGTGTTCGAACACATGTGTGGGCCCTTAGGACCCCATATGACTCCTAACAACACCATATGACCCCTTAGGGCACCATATGACCCTTGAGGACAACATATGATCTTTTTTAACATCCTAGTACACGACATGACCCCTAAGGACAATATGATATCCTAATGGGTCATATAGTGTCCTAAGGGGTCATATGGTGTTCTAATACATGTGTGGGTCCTTAGGACCCCATATGACTCCTAACAACACCATATGACCCTTGAGGACACCATATGACCCCTTTTAACATCCTAGTACATGACATGACCCTTTATGACACCATATGACCCCTTAGGACAATATGATGTCCTAATGGGTTATATGGTGTTGTAAGGGGTCATATGGTGTTTTAACACGTGTGGGCCCTTAATACCCCATATGACCCCTAATGACACCATATGACTCCTTAGGACACCATATGATCCCTTAGGACACCATATAACACCTTAGGACACCATATGATGTCCATATGGCATTCTAACACATGTGTGGCCCCTTAGGACTTAATATGACCCCTAACTACACCATGTGACCCCTCAGGACACCATAAGACCCCTTATGACACCATATGACCCATTAGGACAATATAATGTCCTAAGGTGTCATATGGTGTCCTAAGGGGACATATGGTGTCTTAAGGGGTCATGTGGTGTTCTAACATGCATTGGTCCCGAGGACACCATATGACCCCTGAGGACCATATGATGTCCATATGGTGTCCTAAGGGTTCATATGGTGTTCTAACATATGTGTGGCCCTAATGGGAATGGGTATGGGATAGACTAGCCAAGTCTGCTCCTTGATCCTCTCCTTGGATCACTAGATGTTTCTACCACACCCTAGGGTATCTAGGAATTCCCTTGCTTATGGAATCCCCTGACCTTGCCCAATCCACCCACCAACAATTTGTGATTTTCCTCCCTAAGTCACATCTACTCTCAAGCACCTAGAACCCTCACATAGGCTAATAAGGGTTTAGCTCCTTCTTCACCTTCTTAGATCCTAGAAAGGTTAGGATAGGTCTCTAACATGGTTATCCATCCATTCATGTGCCCCCAAGAGGTCTTAACCTTCCAATTCCTTACCGATCTCACTATTTTGCTTTTTTCCTACGAAAAAAAAAACACAAGGAATGTGCCCAATTAGGTCTCCAATCTGGACTTCTAGGGCTCCCTCTTGCAAACGATGCACATACTTGTGAAACTTCCCAAAAGGACTGATAATCATTTGGCAAGGGCTCAAATATTTTTCTAGTTTTGGGCCTCTAAGTGTTCGTACACTGCCCTAGGTTAATTTTGGGGTTTTTGAGGGTTTTTACAAGGGTTTTAAGGCCTGCCTGGGTCATAGTGATTGTTTAGTGACTTTGCCACCTTATCTAGATTGGTGGAAGCTCCTCCTTCTCAAAAATTGTGCTTCACACATCCCTTTACACCTCCTCAAAAGGGTGCCTCCCTCCTTGTCTTACCTTGCTCTCATGGACCTCTGCAACTTCAACCCTTCCTAGTCGGGCACAGTCTAGTCTCGCCTAGGAGTGGGTCTTTGAAAGACTTCCCTGCATCTTCAAGGGCCCTAATTGCTTTGAAGTAATTTAAAAGGTCTATACTCCTATTCCCCATTGTTTCATGGTGATTCCACAATGGGGATATGAGTTATCATTCCATATCACAAAATAGTCCAAAACAGGACAGTGACAGAGTACTTCACAAAAATAATTACAAACACACAAAAACCTGCACAAGAACCTACCCTAAGTGCTCAAAATGAAAGTATAAATGCAATTCAAGATTCAAAACACCCTTTAGTTCATAAAACAATCTATTATCAACCTGTTAATGCTTCATTTGTGCCGACTGGCAACAAAAACCCAGTCACAGTCAAGGTCTTTACTCTTGGCCATACAAATCTGACATCCAACCCATCATTTTAGGGTTTGAAACCATATGTAGCATCCTTTCCTTGGTCTGTGTGCCAAAATTAGGGTTTTCCATGCTAAGCTAAGGTTTTTGACCTATTAGGTGGAAAAGTTGCTTGACAACTTTGAAAAGTTGTCATGCAACTTTTTACAACTTTTGAGCAACTTTTCCAAAGTTGCTTTTCTTAACTCCTAGGCCTACATTGGGTTATCCTATGGGAACCACCATGCTAAAAGGACCCCAAACTCATTAATGGAACACATAACCTCTCTTCCATAGGAAATGAGAACCTAGGACCTAAATTAGGACCTAATTAAGACTAATGAGCTCATTGCTCTTATTACATTTACAATGGCTTCTTAAAGAAGCAAAACACCAACAAAAACCAAAAGGAGGAAGACCTTATAAGGGTGCTCCTACACCAGGCCCCTTAGGACCCCTTATGATCCCTAATGACACCATGTGACCCTTTATGATACCATATTACCCCTTAGGTCAATATGATGTCCTAATGGGTCATATGGTGTCTTAAGGGGTCATATAGTGTCCTAAGAGGTTATATGGTGTTCTAACACATGCCTGGCCCCTTATGACTCCATTTGATCCCTAACAACAACATATGACCCCTCAAGACACCATATGACCCCTTAGGACAACATATGACCCATATGGTGTCCTAAGGGGTCATATGGTGTTCTAACATATGTGTGGCCCCTTAGGACCCTTTATGACACCATATTACCCTTTAGGTCAATATGATGTCCTAATGGGTCATATGGTGTCTTAAGGGGTCATATAGTGTTCGAGGTCATATGGTGTTCTAACACTTGCCTGGCCCCTTATGATTCCATTTGATCCCTAACAAAAACATATGACCCCTCAAGACACCATATGACCCCTTAGGACAACATATGACCCCTTAGGACAACATATGAACCCTTAGGACAATATATGATCTCTCCTAATGAGACATATGGTGTCCTAAGGGGTCATATGGTGTTCTAACACATGTATGGCCCCTTAGGACACCATATGACCCTAGAGAGGGAGGGAGGGGAGGGAGGGGGAGGAGAGAATGAGAGAGATACACATGAGAGAGAGAGAGAGAGAGAGAGAGAGAGAGAGAGAGAGAGAGAGAGAGAGAGAGAGAGAGAGAGAAATAGGAGAGAGATATACTTGAGAGAGGAGGAGAGTGAGATAGAGAGATAGAGGTTGAGAGGGAGAGACTTAACAAATAAAGAATGAGAGAGAAAGAGAGATGGAGAGAGAGTTAGAGGGAGAGAGGGAGAGAGAGAGAGAGAGAGAGAGAGAGAGAGAGAGAGAGAGAGAGAGAGAGAGTTAGAGGGAAAGAGAGAGAAAGATTGGGAGAGAGAGACACTTGAGAGAGGAGGAGAGAGAAATAGATAGATAAAGGTTGAGAGAGAGATACTTGATAGAGAGGAGAGAGACTTGAGAGAAAGAGAAAGGGAGTGTGAGGGAGAGAGAGAGAGAGAAAAAGAGATAGAGGGAAAGAAAGACTTGAGAGATGAAGATAGAGGGAGTGGGAGGGAGAGGGAGAGAATGGGAGAGAGAGACACCTAAGAGATGGGGAGAGAGTGAGAGATCAAGATACTTGAGAGAGAGAGAGAAAGAGAGAGCCCAAGTGAAAGAGAGAAAGAGAGGGATAGATGAAAGAGAGAGAGAGAGGGTCAAGGAGATGGGAAAGAGAGGGAGAGATACATGAGAGAGGGAAGGAAGTAGAGAGGGAGAGACGAGAGAGAGAGAGAGAGAGAGAGAGAGAGAGAGAGAGAGAGAGAGAGAGAGAGAGAGAGAGAGAGAGAGAGAGAGAGAGAGAGAGAGAGAGAGAGAGAGAGAGAGAGAGAGAGAGGTTAAGGAAAAGAGAGGGAGAATGAAGGGAAGAGACCAAAGAGATAATGCTGATATGAGCATGCTGATTACTGAAATTTGACCAAGTCTGAAATTTATATGAATACTCTAAAATCTAGAATCTGCATTATAACTCCTAGAGATCTGGAACCACTCTCAAACATCTTGACAATATATACATAAAATATAACTTGCAAATAGAAATGTGACTTATAGTCAAATGTTATATATTATGTATATATTCCAAGAGAGAGAACACTTTGTGCTTTCTAAGATGAAAAATTTCTATGAAATACATTTGGCATGCGCCAAATATGGTGCACGCCAAATAAGGCGCACACCAAATGGATTTTTGATTTTTTTTTTTTAATTTGGCGCACACCAAATTTGGCATGCACGAAACATGCTGCCTTGGAAAAAACCAAGCCAAAGGCTTGGATTTTACTTGGGCATCCAACCCAAAGGCTTGGACACCCTTCTTAGGCTTGAGACATGTTTTCCAACAAATATTGAAAATTTTCTTACTTTTTTGTTTGTGCTCTCCGTTAGGTTTGCACGTCTTTCAATGCAATAAAATACACACCACCGTGAAGCTCTCTCTTAGCTATCCAACCATATAACTCTTTTCAAATTTTGATAATGTTAAGGTCTTCATCCATAATTTCTTTTGTTAGTGTGTCCATTTTTTGTCAAAAACCAACATGTAGTATTCTGGCTATAGATTTTTACTTGTTTATCGAGTTTTTAAAAAAAATACTTTTTTAGAAACTAGACTCCATTCTACATGTACAATTTAAAAAAAAAATTTGATTTTTGATTAGTTTTCACAAATTTTTAGGGGGAGCACGCTCAAATTTTTATTTTTTAGGATGTGTCCACTTCGAAAATTAGTAAAAAATCATATATTCATTAAATAATTAGCCAAAAAATCTTGCATAAACTACATGGTGTTAGCTAATTTCTCACTAGAGTGATTTTAAAAATTCAAAAAAAAAGTTGACATTTTAGGGAGAGCACACCGGATGCTATGTTATTTTTTTCTGAAAAAATAACATCACTTTGTGTGCTCCCCCTTTTTGAAACCCTTAATCTCTACCATTTTCTAAAAAAAAATAGTAGTTTAGAAAGTAGACTTGGAGCACTACAACTCTTGTTCTTGCTACGTCCTCATATTTTGAGTGTAACTATGTTCATTTTCTTGTTGAAGTTCAGACTTTGCTGATTTCAGAAAAAAATGGCATCTTAAGACCCCTTTTTGGTCCCCCATCTTTGTGCACTTACCCATTCATTTTCCCTTTTTCATCCTAGCCATTTTATTTGAATTAAACAATTCAAATAATTCATGTGGAGCACATGGCTCCTAACTCTAACTCCCTTTTAACCCATTTCCTAAGCCTAACCCCACTAACTCGGGTTTCTAACCAACCCTATCCTTTCAACCACCCTTGTGACATGTGTGCACATTCCCTTTTTTAAAAATATTTGGAAAAGAATTGAATTTTTTTGGGTGTTTCTCTCCCAAATAGACATGCGTCTCTTGTAACACTTGTCTTGAGCAATGACACTTGGCCTTGAGAAGGACATTTGTCACCTCCTGAATTACCACTTTTCCTCAAGTGGGACAAGTGGCACATTCTAAGGCACCTTCATTCCATCATCCTTGCCTATTTAATTCCTCTATTTTCCTTCGTTAATCATCACCTTCATTTGCATAGCATTGTTACCATGTCAGTTTGAAATTCATAATCCACATCCAACTTAGCTTAGTTTTGCATACTCAACCATTAAGGAGCATTTTCAAGCACCCTTGGAGACATGAATTTGAGCACATATCAAAGCAAAAGAACCATAAAATCAAAGGACATTTAGAGTTTTCTATTATTTGATTGTTAATCGTCTTATCTAAATTTCCTTTTTAAAAGCGTCCTAATCATGAGTTTTTCTGATTTTTGTGGTTCTTAGGTTACACTTAGGTTGTTAGGTTTATGTTTTCAATTGTCTTTATTAGCTCACAATTTTCCACATACACCTGGATAGAGTAGGAGGAGGTCTTCTAAAATTCTTCAAGTTTTGGAAGCTTCAAAAGTTTTTTTATGAAATGAAATCCTTCTTATCCTTATTAATGTCTTCTCCAATTCATCCTTATTCCATTGCTTGTTTCCTTGCCTTACCCATTTTCCATTCCGGTTAGGGTTTTTGGTCCCAATCTTCCTCCATCCCAATGGGATAGAATTTGAACCTATTGTTGGTGAGAACATTGAACCCAAAACATCTCATTGCCTATCATGCCTCCTCCAAATACTATTCCTCCCATTTGTTTTCAAAATTTTCCACTTTGTTGGTCCTCTATTGTGCACCAAAAATGCTTCTCTGTGGACGCCATTATTAATTCCTAATATTAGTGTTATTATTAATACCAATGTTAACATTTATTTTAATACTAAGCTCTCATTTTTGTACTTAAATTTTAAAAAGGTTGGATTACACCATCATTATCGATGATGTTCAACAATGGAATAATATTTACTAGCACTTGCACCAAAAGGAGGTTCAAGGGTTACACTGATAGTGAAACATACTTTGAATAATATACTGGAGGGTAACAAAATTGATTACATTGAATACATTTGTAGTTAGTTGCTGAGTTATCTTTGTAGACACCCAAATTTGTCTACTTAATTAAATGAATACTTAGTATTTATTTGATTATTTAACCATCGATCGACAATTAATTAAATTAATATTTAATTAATTCATCTTAACCCTCTTCTCCTATTAATTAAATAAATTATTGAATTTATTTAATTTAATTCATTAAACCATGTTCTGACAATTAATTAAATAAATAAAGCATATTTGTTTAATTAACCCCTCTCCACATTTAAATAAATCAACATTTATTTAAAAACACAAATCAAATTCCCCTTTTTAAATAAATCAATATTTATTTAAAATCCCACCCCACTTGCATTTTCCTACAAATGCAAGTTGCACACATAAATAGATTTTATTGCTAAATAAAATCCTATTTTCTCTCACCCACCAAATCCACTTGCATATCTAACCCTTCTTCTGGACTCTTCTAACCCCTTCTCATTAGCCTAATCCCCCTCTCTAATCATTTTCACATCCCTTAAGAAAGGTCACTTCTCAAAACAACTCAAAAGTCTTCAATAACCATTAAAGGATTTGTGTCTCCAACAAGTTAACATCTAAAGTCTTCTAAAACCATTAAAGGCTCTTACATGACCATAAATGGTTAACTCAAACTCAACCTTTGGTTAGAGACTTTCTCTCTAACTCAACCATTGTTTAACTCATGGGCCTCTTCAAGCATTCAATGCTTTGATCATGGTTATCCCTTTTACTCTTGCATAAGAGTTTATCCCTTGGATAATAGATTTATCCAATAACCCAACCCACATGAGGTTACCCTCATGTCTCCTCAGGCATTAAATGCTCCTTCCCTCTCCTCTCAAGCAATCTTATGTTGACACTTGTCATCATGGGATTGGGTTGAAAGTCATCACATGGATCCTAAACCCATCAATATTGACCCTTCACAAGCTCACTCAATCTTAGACATTCAATCAACATTTTTCCCTATAATAGGACCTCATTCCCTAAGCAAAAAAAGGAATTAGAGAGTATTAGAGCATTGTTATTATAGTAGAATTTACATAGAGATTAGGAGCTTTCTCATGGCAACTATTTTACACTTGCATAGCATTTGTTTATCATCTACAACCATCTTGAATCTCCAAATGAAATCCATGGATAGTGCTAAAAGCTGAGAGCTACACTCCTTTGGGACTTGGAGAGGGGAGAAATAAGGAAGAAGCATCAAAAGGCATCATGGAAGCATCTTAGGGAGATTTCTCTTCTTCTCCTCTCTTATCTTGCTTTACTTATATGCTTTTTAATCTTTCTTGATATGTTTGGAATGGTTTTAGTTCTTTGTCTTGGTTTTATGGTTGGAATCAAAGACTAAGAAGTTAAAACTTTTTAACTAACCATTCTGAATTTGTAGATTTTCACGCACAGGTCGCGCTTTAGCGCTTTTGTCTCTCGAAGTGGCACTTTTGTCTCTGATTTTGTTCCTAGTTTTTACTTGCATAGTAGCACTATTGTTCAGTTTAGCGCCTTAGTTGTCTATTATAGTGCTTTTGATTTAATTTAGTGCTTCTGTTGTCTATTGTAGTGCTTTTGCAATGTTATTGCGCTTTCACTGAAAGTTATAGCGCCTTTGTATAAAGTTGGCGCTTTTGTTTTCCCTCAGATTAACGCTTTTGTATCAGGTAGAGAGATAATTTTTGTAAGAAAAATGAAGTTTTAGGCTTGTGAAGCCCACCATTTTGCCCAACTTTTTAGTGGATTTTATAGGTCTAACAGTTTGTTGCAGGTTTTGGAAGGAGTTAGTTTAAAAGCATTTTAATTTCTTTGCTTTAAAACAAATCTTTCTTGTTTTTCAAACAAAGGGATAAAATGAACTTCATTGTCTTTTGGTGCACTTAAAACACAACTCAACTTTTCATTTGGTGCATAAAAAAAAAGAACTTCATATTTCTTGTTTTTCATGAAGGGATAAAAAGAACTTCACATTTTCTATTTGGTGCACTTAAAACACAACTCAAATTTTCATTTGGTGCATTTAAAAAAGAAAAAGGAACTTCATCTTTCTTGTTGTTCACAAAGGGATAAAATGAACTTCATTATCTTTTGGTGCATTTAAAACACAACTCAACTTTTCATTTGGTGCATAAAAAGAACCTCACATTTACCTTTTTGCTACAAAGGCTACACGAATTTATTTTTGTTGACCAAGTTTGCTTTCCAAAAGTTTGTGAAGTGTCAAAATCATTTTCTATCTTGGTTAAAAAGAACACTATGGTTGTTGGAGCAACATCTCCAAAGTAGCAAATATATCATATTGTAATGAAAGGTTAAAAAGAACAAGACACTATCTTCTCCCTTGGCTCTCGTGGTCCTAGGTGCAAGAGAAAAGTGTTAGTAACACTCTAAATTTTCTATTTTTAAGAGAGGCCTACCAAGAGACACATCACTCTTGGGAGGACCTTGAGTGGTAAATCCTTCAAGCCACTATAGAAATCACGTGAGAGCAAAATTTGTAGCCTTGGGTGTAGTTGTTCCTACAATGTAACTTGCCGAAAGGATATATTGGCCCACCGTGAGTTACAAGGCTCTTAAGTGAGTCATTGCAGAATGAACTTACATCTAAAGACATTGAACATTATTAGACACCTCTTATTTTAGAAGCCCACGTGTTCTATTGATTGAGGATATTTGTGAAAAGTTCAGTGCAAGATCATATATGGTTTTGCTCCCAAGATACTCACCATACATATTTCCTTGAGTAGAAACATGGCTTTTTGAAAGGCTACTTATCGCTTGATGAAAGTAGTGACTCCCCTATCATAGGGACCACCTATCTATTATGCTCATGCAATACTTAGTATATCACGTCTTTACCTTCTACGACATGATACATAAGGTATGTAGTACCAAAGTCGAAAAAATATCAAGTTGTGGGCTGAAAATATCGCAATTGGCCATTACCTTAGGGATAAAAAGTGTTTGAGTTGTCTTCATCTTGTTTCGTACTAGTGGAAAATTGGGCCAACTTTAGGCCTATAAACATACACGCATTATCGGGGTCAAAAAGTTCATGAATGGGTTGATTTAGACCCACACCTTTTGTGCCATTTTTGAAAAGGCAAGAATATGTGCTTGTGTTTGACGTGTTTTCTTGTCCAAAGAGTCAACCATTTAAACCAAGCTACACCCCAACAAAAATCTGAACAAAATAAATTCACACATTCTTGCAAAAAGCTACCCATGCTTCATGTTTGGAAATCTCTCAAATACGTCAAAAAGTCAATTTATAGAAAAACAAAAAAGAAGCAAAGTGAGAAGAAAACACAAAAGAGAATAAATTTCTTATACAAAAAACCATAAGTTGTTCAAACATCGCACTTTCATCCATCGATATCATGATTTTAGTCATGGTTTTACCAATGAATTTGAATTAGAACCACTTGCATCACAAGCTTTCTTTCAAAGAAGGGTTGTATCATATCGTTAGAATCACGGTCAACACATTCCTCCATCATACATTCCACAACCCGCAATCACTTATTAGAGATTCCTAGGTTCACATAATCCTACTATATTTTCTTCCATCTTTCTCACTTCAAAATCATTTCCAAAATCAATCATCAAATTCATAGTCCCTAAGTAGAAATTGAAAGGTTGACACTCATTCCAAAAACATCAAAAAATCATTTAACTCTCAAAACAAAGAGGTCTTGTCCTTAGTCCTTTCGAATATTGCTTATCATACCAACAAAATTACTTTCTAGTCTGTCTGTACATTCAGGATCAATCATTCTAAAAGGAATTACTAAACATCTAGATAGGTTAAATCTAGTCCATGAGTGCATCCTCTCATTACTAGATAGCTTGTGTTTGTAATAACACAAACCTTGCTACACCTCATCTCACAATCATTAAGACATCAAACGAGCAATTCTAAAGAGGACTTTGTTGATACCCAACCTTTAGTGTAGGAGATCAAACATCCACAAACACTTCAACTTATCATCATCATCATAAAATCTTATAGCTATAAGAAGGGATCACACATCCAATTTTTCATTCATCTCATTCTCAACCACACAGTTTTTCAACCATAAATTTGTGCTTCTAACATGGCCAGGACTAGGTCTTAGAGTCATTGACAAACTCAAAATGAAATATGGGAAGAAGAAGAAGCAAACGTTAACCCCTTTTCCAGAAGAGGAGACCCGGATACCCCTACACAAGCACAAATAGAAGACGCACTTAGTGACCCCAGATTTAACAAACTTTTTGAAGAAAAAGGGAAGTGTTGACGCCCATTTTCTAAAAGTTGCTCAAGAAGGAGCAAAACTTTCCACTGACTTTGACGTATCACAACTTAAGGATATACCAGAACAAGCCCAACATATCCATCGACAAGAAAAAAATTATGGTGAAAGGGAGGCAAGGAATACACATAACTATGATGATAACTATCAACATGCCAACATCCCCCCTCATCTTACATAAATGGATATATTAAGACAACAAACAAAATACCTCGCCCAACAAGTGCACTCAGGAAGGACACAAAAGCAATATTCTCTCAAAGATATATGTCCATATCTATTTGATAGAAACATATACATGCCTCCTTTCCCACGCATCTTCAACCATATGACATCCACAACACCATCGTTAACAATATTTTTCTTCTTAGCCCAAAAATTTGGTTTGTCACTGTTGTAGGCTAGTCTTGGACCCTCCTTTTTGTCATTGTATATTTTTACAAGTCCCTTTTTCATAAGGGATTTTTACAAGTCCCTTTTTCATAAGGGATGCCAATCCATTTTCTTTTTGCAACCATATAAGGTATCAACTTGATATCACAATCCCTAGCAATAGAGAAGCTACTGCCTCATCGTCTTACATTCACCCAACAAACCTCACCAATCCATCGATCCCTACACCCAAACAAGAAAAGCTAAAAAATGAAAGTACAAGATGAAGGCCCAGGAGAGTATAATATTAGTCAACTTTTCTATGCTAGCCAACTACCCCTCTCACCTAGGACTTATGAAAAACCACAACAATCACTCAAACTACTTGTTGCATCCCATGCTACTACACTTGATGGATTCATACTAGGCAGATCATAGGAACAAGAAACTATTGATGAATATTTGGCACGATGGATCTACAAAGACCCTTCCGACATAGCTAGATAATAGGTTAGGATCCTGACAAAGAGGTATGGTAAAGGTTTTACCCTAATGCAAAAGATGGGCTATGATGGCCATAGTGCATTAGGATTACACAAGAAAGGTGTACAAGATCCATTGCAACCATTGTTACAACCACATGATACAATTGGATTCAGATTCAACCCTGGTTCAGGGAGCTCTTCTAAGCTCAGGATTCCAATAAAACATAAGAGGACCACTTCTAAGATCACCCCTTCTAGAAATAGGACAATGTCTATTGCAAATCAACCTTTTGGGTGTAAATTTTCAAGTTATGAAAAAACTCCTCAATTTACAGCAAGGAAAGGAGTTATGTTGCCCACCAAACTATCACTCCTGGGATAAAACTCTTGTCTATTTCAGACACCCAAGCAACAACAACAACCTCATCAGATAAAACCCCTGCAACAACTTTAAACAAACCTTTCACATCAGCAAACATCCCTATAACATATAGTGACAGAGTTCTACAGAGTGATTCCAAGATGGATTCACAGGAATACGAGTGGGATTCTTCATTTTCACAATCATCTGACAGGGACACTTTTGAGGTTAATAAATTTGAAGGAGATGCATTTATTAAAACCTTTTGGGACCTAGTTGATGAGGATACTTCAACAACAAATAGGTCACCTCCCGAGCAAGATTACAAAGAGGATAGTAGTAACGATGACCTTGGTTCCTCTGTACTTACCATAATCAATGTATCCTATGAACTTAACTTGATCGATGAGGAAATGCCAATTATTCATCCCGAACTCATTGAGTGGAACCCGCAAGATCCCCCACACCTTGACACCTTCCAAAATGATGATGCAATCATAGACCTTCTTGAATTATGGGATGACATACTAAGTGGGGATCACAAAGCTGGGTATGCTATTGAACTTAACAACGTAACTTACTTTGGAGAGAATGCCAAACCTTTCAGTCACAAAAATATTACAATCAAACAAGATCCTCAAATGAAAACCACACTATGGTACTTGTGGAAACAAAAAGAGTAAAAACAAAGGACGTATCCAATGGTGAAAACCTCTTTGAGGCACCTGAGGATGGAAGGTTTGACATTCTCTCCTTTAGCACTAATCATGAGAGATTGTCTATTCTCATAAAAGAAACAAAGGAAGTCAATCTGGGGGCACCTGAATATTCACACATACTACATCTAGCAAAATCACCGACTCCAGTAGAAGATCTTGATTTTACAGAGTTCTTTCGAAAGAAACAAATCAATTTTACGTGGTTCTATGCTGACATACCAGGACTTGATCCAGAACTAGTAATACATCACTTAACAATAGCAAAAGGAGCTAAACCAATAAAATAAAAGCTTAGAAAGATGCATCCCCAGATCACGCTATTAGTAAAAGCTGAACTCAAAAAGCTATTAGATGTGGGTTTCATAAGACCCATTGACTATACAAAATGGATCTCCAACTTGGTACCAGTGGCAAAACCAACTAGGGGCATCCATATCTGTATATATTTTAGAGATCTAAACAACGAATATATTAAGGATGACTTCCCTGTTCCAAACATTGATATGATCATAGACCTTACAACAGGACATGCAATGCTATCACTCATGGATGGCTTTTTAGGATACGACTAGATAAATATTGCTCCAAAGGATCAACACAAAATAGCTTTTACATGCCCATGGGGTACATACTCTTGGAAAGTAATGCCATTCGGTCTCAAGAATGCTATCACCACATATCAAAGGGCAATGAATGCCATCTTCCATGATATGATGCATACATTGATGGAAGACTATGTGGATGATTTACTAGCTAAATCTTTAACTAGAGAGGATCACCTCCCTGTACTGGAAAAAATATTCAATAGATTGAAGCAATATAATGTATGCCTAAATCCAAAGAAGTGTGTCTTTAGGGTAACCTTCGAGAAGCTCCTAGGATACATTGTCTCAAACAAAGGAATTGAGGTTGATCCCACAAAGGTCAAAGCAATTATGGAAATGCCACCTCCTAGGAACATCAGTCAATTAAGAACATTACAAGGAAGGCTACAATCAATCTGGCTATTCATTGCACAATTGGCTGACAAATGTCATCCCTTCACACATTTGCTTCACAAGAATGTTCATTTCAAATGGTAAGAGAATTTCTAGCAAGCATTCTAGCAGCTAAAGGAATACTTAATGATGCCACCATTACTGATGCCACCATCTCTAGACAGTCTGTTATTGTTATACATATTAGCTATAGCTATGGCCTTAGGCGTCTTACTCGCACAACATAATGCAAAATGAAAGAATGTGCAATATACTACATTTCTAGAATACAAGTAGGGTATGAACTCAATTATACCCCTATTGAACTAGCTTGTCTAGCAGTAATTTTGGTAGCCACCAAATTTAGGCACTACATGTTGACACACAATATACAACTCATTGCCAAGATAGATCCACTCAAGTATCTGTAGTGTCCTAAAATTGTGACACTTGCAATTTCGACCACATTTGGGTCTTCATGATGGTGACGCAACACTGAACCTGAATGGAGACCTCGAAACTTGTTTATGACATCAAAAACTGCATTTTTCAGCACCCTAGCCTGATTCCTCCTTGCACCCTACTGTCCCTGGAGGTGGGACCATGGTGCCCAATGCCCTAGTCCTTCAGGACCATGGCACCCAGTGCCCTAGTCCCCCAGGACCATGGCACCCAGCGCCCTGGTCCCTGGCCCTATTTTTGGGCCCGGTCTCTTTTGGGTCTCAGGTCTTTAACTTTGCAAATCGGAAAATAATCTTCCTAGGTCACCCTAAGGTCGGAAAAATCAGTCTTTTAACCCTAATTGACAAGTATATAAACTACATTTCCTCTCCCATTTTGGTAGATGGAAAAAAGGTGGAAGCGACATTCAAACATTCAAGCATTCAAGCATTCAAGCATTCAAGCATTCCTTCAAGCAATTGAGCATTCTAAGTTTCCATTCAAGGCTAAGTGTTGCATTCAAGACAAGGATTCAACCATTGAAGAGGAGATCACATACAACATACAACATACAACAACATTTACACCTTCGCATGTAAGAATACAAACATTCTTACAACAAGGTATTGGTACTTTATTACATTACAATCATTTACATTTACAACATTTCTCATTTCTTGGTTAATTCCAAAACTGGGGTTTGACCTAAGGGCAAACCCCTAATCCCTAACCCCCCAATCATCCTCTCTTTTATGTGTGTAGGTTGCAGGTACGTGGCTGTAATTGAAGATCTGGAATCCTTATGCAGAGACAAACAGATCCCCCTTCGTTTCACGGATTTTTTAGAGGACCGTGTGCACGCCGGGCACCATCGTCCCGTCAACTTTCGCTCAAATTTGCAGGACAGCGTCATCTCGACATTTTACTACTAATTCCAGGTCCACAGCTTCATCTCATATCCCTATCTCTGTTTATAAGCAAATCTTTCTTACTTTACATGCATTCCTAGTTGAATCTTTCTATCTACATTCTTTACAAAAGAGGGTTGCCTTGTTGTCTTAACCCTTGAAACTCATTTAGAATCCAATCTTGCATTGTGTGGGTTTGGATCTTGTGGGTTTCAACCCCTCTTTTGAATGTAAAGTCTCTCTTAAGTGAAAACCGTCAACCCTAGTGACCCCCTTTCTCTCTCCTTGGAGTGGTGGGGGGAACACTTAGGGTTCGATTGCGATTTTCCGCTTTACATTTTGGTGAACCCGACGTGAACATCCTTTCTGATTATTCATGGTTAGATCTGAAAATTGGATTCCTTAATTACATTTCCATGTTTGATCTTTTGCAAATTTTAGAGGTTAATTGCATAAAAACCCTAATTTTTTTTTTTAGTAATTAAGCTTGTGAAATGTCTAATTGTTAATACTTGTTTCAGATCTACCCTTCTATTGCAAATTATCAATTCATATTTGTGCTTTAATTCTAAAAATTAAGTGGTTAAGTGTCAAAATCCTAATTTTTAAAACCCTCTTGATTCAACCTTTGACCGATTATTTCACTGATCAAAACACCTCCAAATCGACTGTAACTTTGGATTCCGCAACAAAATCGTAATATCTTTCATCCCTGAAAATTTTGAAAAAAGTTGCGAGGACCATATGCACCCCGAGCGCCATTGTCCCCGACATTTTTTTCGAAATTTCGGGAGCTAGATCTTATTGTATTTTTCTGCCAGAATCCAGAATTTTGGCTGATTTCATCAATTCTAACACTTTCAAAATTAAAGTCAAAGTTGGTCTAGTGGTTGCTTGGATTAAGGCTTCTAATCATTCAAAAATTGTTGAAATTGAAATTTCATGTCAAAATTGTGTTTCTTACTATCCTAAATCTGAAAAGTGTGTTGGCATTCATTCGAAGTTTCAGTGCTTTATTCAAATTTTTGCAATTTGTGACTTTTGAAATTAAATGTTTAATTGCAACAACTTTGATTTCCACTTTCAAAATTGAAGTTTGCATGAAATTGAGTCGACTTTTAAATTTCAAATCTTGCATTGCTTTTAGTATTCCCTCTAAAATCATAAAATTCAAAATTTCAGTTTCCCTCTCTTTTTCAAAATTCAAATTTTGCATTTTTCAACAATCTTGGTAGGATTCAATTTTGAGATTGCAACTTTAATTTGGCCTATCTATAGATCGTAAAATCACTCAATTTTTTCAGATTAGCTTTAAAATCATCATAACTTTCATCCCTAAAAATTTTGAAAAAAGTTGCGAGGACCATGTGCACCCCGAGCACCACGGTCCCTGACATTTTTTCCGAAATTTCGGGAGATTGTCGTGATTGCATTTAACAGCTTAAATCTAGGAGATTGGCTGATTTTATTGAAATTTTCTACCTCTAAATTCAAAATCTTCTCTCCCTCTCTAGTGCATGAGTTTTACAACAATAAGCCCTACTTACACTATTCCCGTTAGACGAAGCCATAGAATTAAGTCTTTCCAAGGTTTAATTACTGAGGAGATGGAACCTAATTTGAATAGCCTTTTAACGAGGACACGGGTAATTCCTCTAATCCTCCTAATGATGAAGAAGCTCTCCATGAGGTTTTTGTAGAACAACTTTCGAAATTGGATAACCAATTTGATGATTTTCAGCAATGGATGTCTCAAGAGTATCCCGATAGTCAAGCTCTTTCATTAATTGAGGGTCTAAAACGTATGGTGCAAAGTGATAAGAATGGAATTGATATTTTGCATGGTATTGCACACATTGTGGATTCGAATGTGATGCCTATGAAGAGTTGTGCTGAAACTTTAGGTTATACGCAACCTCCCACTCAAGTCAATCATTCTATTCTGTTGACAACTTCTATTGCTAGTATACCTACCTTTACATCAAACATAATGACTACTTCTATACAAGACATTCCGCCTATGATCACCAGTCATGGGGGCAATCCTTCCTCTTCAATTAACCCTCTTCCTTCATTCAATCCAACTTCTTCATTCATTCCTTCAATAAATGTTCCTATTACATCTCCACAAATGAACATGATGCAAGGGGGCAATTCATTCAACCATTCCATTCCTCCTTGTAGTGCTCCTCTTTTCCAATCATCTCCTATGACTAACTGTCATAGCGTCCCACCACCTTACTCTCAATCAATACCTTCTTTCAATAACATAATACCTCCATCTCAATCTAACACGTCTAATATGAATTCTTCGACTGAAGCGACCATTAATAATCTTGCACAAACTGTCTCTTCTTTACAGCAACAAATTGCCTCTATGAATCAATCTAAGTTTAGTGTGCCCACATTTGATGTTGCGAGCCCACTTTCTCTTGACATTGTTCGAGCTATCCCTCCTAAACATGTTGAAATCCCGCATTTGGAGCTTTCTAATGGTAAAGGTGATCCTCTAACACATGTTAAGACTTTTCAAACAATATGTACCGATTTTGCTTATGACCAAAGGTTGCTTGCAAAACTGTTTACTAGGACATTAAGAGATAAAGCCCTACAATGGTATTGCTCGTTGCCTTCTTATTCTATTACTTCTTTCGAACAACTTGCAAATGCTTTTATTCAACAATTTCAAAACAATATAAGTCCTAAAGTTACTTTGATTGATTTAATGCATTGTAAACAAGGTGTTAAAGAAAAAGTGACTGATTTCATTGGTAGATATAAGCATTTGTGTGCTCAAATTCTTTTCCAGTGCCTGACAATGATATTCAAAGAATCTTTATTTCTAATTTACAAAAAGACATTAGAGAAAAACTTCTGTTTTCTGAGTTTACTTCTTTCCAACAGTTGTGTGCAACTCTTCACAATTATCAACTGACTGTGAGTCAAATGGAACAAGCAAATCCTATGGCTCCGAGTGATAAGGGTGATAGTAGTCAACAACCATTTGGGAAGTTTAAACCGAACAGAGAGTCCATTAAATTCAATGAAAACATTATCAACAACAATGTGAATGCAACATCAGGGGTGCCTCCTATTTCTAAATTTTTCAAGAAGGAAAGAAAGTTTACTCCTTTGAATGAATCATTGCATAGTATTATGAATAAGTTGTTGGAACAAAATGTGCTTACTCTCCCTCCTATAAGGCAAATAGATCCTGCAAAGATTAATTCACACTATTTTGATAACAAATCTTTTTGTCAATTTCATCGTCAACTTGGGCATGATACTGAAAAATGTTTTGCTTTAAAGGGTAAAATTCAAGATTTGATTGATAATAATACTATCTTTGTTTCTAGAGTGAATGATAAAGGCAATACATCTGTAGCTCCTCCTAACCAAAATCATAAGATTTTTACTGATCCATTACCTTCTAATACCTCTAATGTGATTGAGACTAATGATTCCGCTTTCTCATCTGATGGTCTTGTGTCTATGAATCCGAATGTGATTAACTTTGTAGAGCAACAAGAAAACCCTAAAGAACCTTCCGTCACATTTGATTCTAGTGAAACTATTAGGGCACCTGATGGTCCTTTATACATAGTTGCAAAAGTCAAGAATACACCTTGCCGTGGAGTGCTTATTGATCCTTCGTGCATGGTTAATATCATTACTAAAGAATTCCTTTTTACTTTGCAACTGAATCAAGTGATTTATGACAAAATAGATGTGACTGTGAAATTATTTGATGCATTTTCTTCTCCTGCAATTGGTTCTATTACATTACCTATTGAGGTCCAAAACAAATCCTTGATGTGAACTTTGCTATTATTCCATCGTCTGAACAATTTCGTGTGAAGCGAGGCTATCCTTGGCTATCTTCCATGAAAGCTATTGCTTCTCCTATTCATAAATGTTTGAAATTTCCCCATAATGGTGAAGTTGTTACTATCAATCATAGTCTCTTTAAATGAGTCGAAAGAACTTTTAGCGTTCCTATTGATTATTTTTGGCCTAAACAATTCCAATCTCTTCCTCCGCGAAGTGATCATCTTTTCAAATCTTATCAAAAGTGGAAAACAGATATGATCCTATCTCTAAGTGAACCTAGAACACCCAAACTTTATATTCCTATCGTTCTTGAGAAGGAAGTTCTTCCTTTGAAAGATAGAACTAATGTCTTTCCTCAAGAAGATTCCCAACCCATTCCTATGGATGTGACTATGTCTGTGTCTAATAAAATTTCTAAAAGTAGACCTATACCTCCTCATCATATTCCTCCTTTATATGGAGCAATTCCTCCTCCTTCCTCTTATGGAGAGAAGAGACCTTCCTCTTCTCCTATTATCCAGCCTAAGAGACCACAACCTAAACACCCAAGTGATAAGGATGAGAATATTCCTCCTCCTCAATCTTCTCCACTTCCTACTAATACTAGACGAAATCGTTCTGCGCGTGAACGCCGACGAAAGCGTCGTCTTAGAGCTTAGGCAGCTGCTTCTCAAACTTTGCAATCTCCAAAAACACCTTCAACAAGCATTATTCCACTTTCTCCAAAATATCCTCAACATAAGATGCATGATGATCTTGATCTTGTGCGAGTTAAAGATCCTATTTTTATAAATCTTGATGATGATATAGATGAAAATGTTATCCATGATGAAAATGTTACTTCTCTTGTTTCTGATAGTGAATATGAATATGTTGATGTTGACAATCATTTATCTAACGAATTTTCTAAAGCACTTATCCTAGCTCCTAGACAAGAACAACGTGGCTTGGAACATGAACATAGCCCTTGTTTGGATCTTGTGATAGCTCCATCTGCTGTGTTGAATGTTCCTCCTCTAGCGTGTTCCCTACCTTCTCGAAACATTGATCAGCAAGATTGGGGGGTAGATGACATGCTAGACTAGTTTCATTAGCATAGCAGACTCTCTCCTCCTCTCTTTTGTTACTTCTTCTATGTGTTATTCTCATTCGTCTATTTGTTGTCCTTAGTGTTGTCTACTTGAGGATGATGCAAAGCATTGAGATCTCTTTTGGTCTCTCAAAAGACACATGTGTTCCCTTCTTCTAGGTGACCTTCCTTGATTGGGGAAAAAAGAACAATTATGCATACATACATATGATCTACATGAATTATCATATAGCATACTGACCCCGAGGAAAGCGAAGTCGCCTCATGATTCGTGTTTTGTGTCTATTATCCTTGGGTTTATCTCACACTTGGGGGCTAAATCTTTGTGATAACTTGCTCCTTTCCCTTCTTATTTCTTATGTGTATCACTACCTTAAAGCAATCACCCCCGTTGAGGCATGTGCAATTGCTTTAACATAGGGGGGCATACACCCCGTCTATCCCTTCAGGATACTTGAAAATTTCTTGGCGAACTTAGCTTTGCCTTGAAAATTTTTGGTATTTCTCTTGCATGACTCATAATGAGGGAACCTTACTACTGATAGTCATGGTTCTCCCTCGTGATCTTCCCTTTTACTATGTCAATCGAATTCGTAAGATCCTTAGTCCACTGGGGGCTTGGTGTGTCTTGCCTCCTTGACATGGTGAAAGTCTTTCAATGTTGTTTCCTTGTACTTTACCGGAAGTATGAGCGTATGCTTATACTCCTGCTAAAGTGGGGGCTAAATGTAGCATCCTAAAATTGCGACACTTGCAATTTCGACCGCATTTGGGTCTTCATGATGGTGACGCAACACTGAACCTGAATGGAGACCCCGAAACTTGTTTATGACATCAAAAACTGCATTTTTCAATACCCTGGCCTAATTCCTCCTTGCACCCTACTATCCCTGGAGGTGGGACCATGGCACCCAGTGCCCTAGTCCTTTAGGACCATGGCGCCCAGTGCCCTAGTCCCCCAGGACCATGGCACCCAGCGCCCTGGTCCCTGGCCCTATTTTTGGGCCCGGTCTCTTTTGGGTCTCGGGTCTTTAAGTTTGCAAATTGGAAAATAATCTTCTTAGGTCGGCCTAAGGTCGGAAAAATTAGTCTTTTAACCCTAATTGACAATTATATAAACTACATTTCCTCTCCCATTTTGGTAGATGGAAAAAAGGCGGAAGCGACATTCAAACATTCAAGCATTCAAGCATTCAAGCATTCAAGCATTCAAGCATTCCTTCAAGCAATTGAGCATTCTAAGTTTCCATTCAAGGCTAAGTGTTGCATTCAAGACAAGGATTCAACCATTGAAGAGGAGATCACATACAACATACAACATACAACAACATTTACACCTTCGCATGTAAGAATACAAACATTCTTACAACAAGGTATTGGTACTTTATTACATTACAATCATTTACATTTACAACATTTCTCATTTCTTGGTTAATTCCAAAACTGGGGTTTGACCTAAGGGAAAACCCCTAATCCCTAACCCCCCAATCGTCCTCTCTTTTCTGTGTGTAGGTTGCAGGTACGCGGCTGTAATTGAAGATCTGGAATCCTTATGCAGAGACGAACAGATCCCCCTTCGTTTCGTGGATTTTTCGGAGGACCGTGTGCACGCCGGGCGCCATCGTCCCGTCAACTTTCGCTCAAATTTGTAGGACAGTGTCATCTCGACATTTTACTACTAATTCCAGGTCCGCAACTTCATCTCATATCCCTATCTCTGTTTATAAGTGAATCTTTCTTACTTTACATGCATTCCTAGTTCAATCTTTCTATCTACATTCTTTACAAAAGAGGGTTGCCTTGCTGTCTTAACCCTTGAAACTCATTTAGAATCCAATCTTGCATTGTGTGGGTTTGGATCTTGTGGGTTTCAACCCCTCTTTTGAATGTAAAGTCTCTCTTAAGTGAAAACCGTCAACCCTAGTGACCCCCTTTCTCTCTCCTTGGAGTGGTATGGGGAACACTTAGGGTTCGATTGTGATTTTCCGCTTTACAGTATCTACTCAGTAAAGCAACACTAACTGACCATTTGGCAAAGTAGGTTATGCTCCTAAGTGAATTTGATACAGAATATGTGGAACACAAAGCCATCAACGGACAATTCATTGCAAATTAGCTAGCTGAAGCACCACTCACAGGCAACCATCCTCTCATTTTCAATTTTCTAGAAGAGGAGATTTTCACAGTTATGCCAACACCACCATGGAAGATATATTTTGATGGGTCTTACACTAGACATGGTTTGGGAGAAGGAATTATTTTTATCACTCCTCAAGGTGATAGCATACCCAAATCATATAGGTTCATATTTCCATGCACAGAAAATGTAGTAGAGTATGAGGCTTTGATCATACGACTCCGCATGTCCATCCAATGGAATTTGAAAGAACTACAAGTATATGGTGATTTCCAGTTAGTCATATGACAAGTCAATGATGACTACCAAACTAAGGATGATAAGATCATGCCTTACAAGAAAATGGTTGATAAATTCAAGGAATTATTCACAACTATCACTTTTGAGCAGATTCCTCGAGACCAGAATAGAGCTACAGATGCAATGGCTACCATAGCCTCTGTCCTTGATCTCCCACATAACTCCACATGCTATAAGTTCCTAGTAGAAAAAATTTGGATCCCCGCTTATGATATCCCAAAATCCAAGATGGTTTGTCAACTCATCGGTCCTAATTCCCCATAGTATGGTGAATTTTATTCCTTACATGATCAAATCCTCCCCCCTAACCAATCAAACAACCAACAAAAAACCTTCATATGCCAATCCTCTCAATACACCATCATTGTTGAAACCCTATATCGATGAGGTCTCGATGGTACTCTCCTCTGATGTCTAGAGCAAGGTGAGGTGACCACAACTTTAGAAGAAGTACATGAAGGCATCTGTGGAGCTCATTCAAATGGCCCTTCATTGGCTAAAAAGATCATGCGGGTAGGATACTATTGGCCCTCTATGGAAAAAGACTCCTACTACTTTGTCAAAAAGTGCAAGAAGTGCCAAGTTCACGAAGATTTGATACATACCCCAACACAAGAATTGCAACCTATCTCAACACCATGGCCCTTTTGTCAGTGGGGACTTGACCTTGTGGGTAAAATCCATCCATCTTCATCCAATGGTCATAAATTTATCATTACCGCCACAGAGTACTTAACCAAGTGGATCGAAGCCATTCCACTCACCCAAGTCACCGACAAGCAGATTGCATCATTCATCCCGA
This sequence comes from Cryptomeria japonica, assembly GCF_030272615.1. NCBI lineage: Eukaryota > Viridiplantae > Streptophyta > Pinopsida > Cupressales > Cupressaceae > Cryptomeria > Cryptomeria japonica. Next base: position 611,697,595 of record NC_081405.1, read on the forward strand.
ATTACATCATTTGTCGGTATGGTGTACCCATGTCTATCATCATAGATAAGGGCTCCCTTTCAAAAATCAAGATGTCCGTGAACTCTGTGAGAAGTTTCATATCCAACACCATTTTTCCACCCCATATTACCCACAAGGAAATGGTCAAGAAGAAGCATCAAATAAAAATATATTGAGGATCCTCAAAAAGGCAGTCAATGATGCTGGCCGTGATTGGCACATTTGTTTGAATCCGACACTATGGGTATATAGAACTAGCATTCAAACCCCTACAGGTGTAACCCCCTACTCACTTATTTATGTAGCAGAATCCATCTTGCCTATTGAGGTTGAATTACCATCTCTACAGGTCTCCCTACACAATCTAATAAATGATGAAGAATACCGAGTCTCATGTCTTCAAGACTTGGAACTGCTTGATGAAAATTGACAAGCTGCCTAGAATCACCTAAAAGCCTATCAACAACGCATGACCAGAAGCTACAATCATAGGGTCAAACCTCACACATTTGAGATAGGAGATCTTGTTCTCAGAGAGAATCCTCACAATCAACCAAATCGAGAACACCGAGGCAAATTTGAATCGAATTGGCTGGGTCCATATGTCATTACTGTCATCTTTGGGTCTGGGGCATATCAGTTAGTAGCTTCAGAAGGAGAACTCCTGGCAGATCCGATCACAACATGCATCTTAAAAAGTTCCACACATAAGTTGTGTAGAGCATCAGGCTCGTCAAAACTCAAAAACTAGCAAAAACATTAAAAACAATGAACAAATCAAGAAAATAGTAAAGAATAAAAAAAAATCATTCACCCAAATGATGAAAACCACTCTAGTGGCACCTTGGGTAAGTACGATGGTGAAAATATGGTAAATAGGCGCCATTCGTAAAGGCTACAACTCCATTGTCTCTCAGACTTGTTGTGATCACATCCCTTGCATCCATTCATCCATCATTTATACCATGGATTATTATTGATATGCTATCAGGGTTATTAATTCATGTGTCCCACGTCACGCTTTCATACCAACATCTAACTAGGGGCAATGTTCTTAAACCTACTGATGGGAGTGGATTCTCCATGCTTGTGATTCGTTGAGTTGTTCATTCAAAAACAACCTGAAATAATACCAAAAACATTCATAAAATCTCAGAAAATACCAAAAATAATTGAAAAATGTCATGAAGAAAATATTAAAACATTCACAAAATTTAAAAAAACCAAAAACATGACAAAAACATCAAAATCAATCAAAAACATTGCAAAACAAATTATTCCTTGTACATACACATCTTAACAGATGCAAAACCAACATTTTAAAACTCCTTAAATGATGACCACCTATCAAATCAACCAACAAATCACACATCTATGCACAACCGGCTTCACAAGGATGCATCCTTCCCTACAAACAAGACATGGTTTGATTTTTCTTTGACAAGAAAATTCTGTTTGGCTAATAAGCACTTGGTCAAATTTTTTGCCTTTATATCAAGTTCCTATGCTACTCTAGGATATCCACAAGTGATTAGAGTAGCTGGGATGGTTCCTCATATCTTTTTCTTTGTTTGCTATCTGTGGATCGTTCCAATGAAGTTCTGGGGCATGTACTAGTGATGTCTACATGGGAAGTTCTCTACGCTACGGGATCCTATGAAAAAAACACACAGCCATGGATCACTATGGCTTACTAAATACAACATATACCTCAACCATTTGTATATGAACAAGAATGGAGGGGAACTTTCCTATGTTTTCTTACAAATGCTCAACCTTGGTTTCTGATACCTCAGCCAAGATCGGTACTACCATGCTCAGTGATGAAAATTAAGCACTATGACTAAGCCATGAATCTCCAGTTTCATCTCATCTGTTTATATTGCATATCACTCATACATCTATTCATTCATACATTGTAAATATTTTGTATGCATGCATATGCAAGGAATAGGGTTGCTATGAGAAAGATACATGTGAAGAACTATCCCTAAAATCATGACTAAGTAAAATGATACACACCCCATTCATGTCAAACAGATAACTCTATTTTGATCCTCTTCCACAAGAATGAGTCCTAGGTCCTCCATACCTTCTATCTAAAATTGACTTCCCCACCTCACCCTCCCCATCTCGATCATCAACATCACATACCCTACATCGTGTCCCATCAAACCAATCAAGCCACGTTCATCACTATCCATCTCTAAAAGGAGGGGCTATGTAACCTATGTTACCTAGGTCATCCTATAAGAAAAGAAAGATACTCTATCTACATAGGTACATCGACTCACGTACACCTAGACTACAACATGCATTTATATCAATTGCCTAGTCTCAATAGGTACGCTAAGTCTAGCAAACGCCACAAACAACCTACAACACAAACACTATCAATTGATCAACCAATCAAACACAATTAAAATAAACAATTACATCAACTGTCTAAGTCTCCACGAGTATTTTGCTTCAGATACCTTGACTTAATTGGGCAATTACATCAATTGTCTAAGTCTCATCAGGTCAATTTGACTCACTTAATCAGACTTTATCCCATCCAAGCAAACAACTGGCATCAACTCTCACGCTTTGAATAAACTAGGGCAATTCAATCAATTGCACCAGTCTATCCAACCAATTTTGATCAATTGTACAACATCAATCAAAAGCACAAACACTACATTTGTGTCGTATCTCTTGCATGACCTAAGGGTACTCACCGACTTACCCTTCTCCTCCTTCATTCCCAAATCCTCCATTCTATCCATGCCTAACTTTTTAAAAAATTTTGAGATCGCCCAAATTTTTTAAATTTTGTCCCATCTCTCGAGGGGGCATACCTAACCACCAACTTGGTGCATGCTAGGGCACGTACTATGCTTGATTATTTTTCTTTGAAACACTGTAATAAATCACACTATCTCAAAGAGGGGCAAATGTAGACACCCAAATTTGTCTACTTAATTAAATGAATACTTAGTATTTATTTGATTATTTAACCATCGATCAATAATTAATTAAATTAATATTTAATTAATTCATCTTAACCCTCTTCTCCTATTAATTAAATAAATTATTCAATTTATTTAATTTAATTCAGTAAACCATGTTCTCACAATTAATTAAATAAATAAAACATATTTTTTTAATTAACCCCTCGCCACATTTAAATAAATCATTTATTTAAAAACACAAATAAAATTCCCCTTTTTAAATAAATCAATATTTATTTAAAATTCCACCCACTTGCATTTTCCTACAAATGCAAGTTGCACACATAAATAGATTTTATTTCTAAATAAAATACTATTTTCTCTCACCCACCAAATCCACTTGCATATCTAACCCTTCTTCTAGACTCTTCTAACCCCTTCTAATTAGCCTAATCCCCCTCTCTAATCATTTGCACATCCCTTAAGAAAGATCACTTCTCAAAACAAATCAAAAGTCTGCAATAACCATTAAAGGATTTGTGCCTCCAACAAGCTAACATCTAAAGTCTTCTAAAACCATTAAAGACTCTTACATGACCATAAATGTTTAACTCAAACTCAACCTTTGGTTAGAGACTTTCTCTCCAACCCAACCATCCTTTAACTCATGGGTCTCTTCAAGCATTCATTGCTTTGACCATGGTTATCCCTTTTACTCTTGCACACGAGTTTATCCCCTGGATAATAGATTTATCCAATAACCCAACCCACATGAGGCTACCCTCATATCTCCTCAGGAATTAAATGCTCCTTCCCTCTCCTCTCAAGCTATCTCATGTTGACACTTGTCATCATGGGATTGGGTTGAAAGCCATCACATGGATCCTAAACCCATCAATCTTGACCCTTCACAAGCTCACTCAATCTTAGCCATTCAATCAACATTTTCCCTATAAAAGGACCTCATTCCCCAAGAAAAAAATGGAATTAGAGAGCATTAGAGCATTGCTATTATAGTGGAATTTACATAGACATTAGGAGCTTTCTCATAGCAACCCTTTTACACTTGCATAGAATTTGTTTATCATCCACAACCATCTTGAATCTCCATATGGCATCTATGGATAGTGCTAAAAGCTGAGAGCTACACTCATTTGGGACTTGGAGAGGGGAGAAACAAGGAAGAAGCGTTGTTGATTTATTTAAATGTGGAGAGGGGTTAATTAAACAAATATGCTTTATTTATCTAATAAATTGTCAGAACATGTTTTAATGAATTAAATTAAATAAATTAAATAATTTATTTAATTAATGGAATGGTTTTTAGTTCTTTGTTTTGGTTTTATGGTTGGAACTAACTTATTAACATTTGAGCTTTGTTTTTGCCTTGTCCTCATTTCCTCAACATCATTTGGTGAACCCGACGTGAGTTGATCCCGCAAAGGTCAAAGCAATAATGGAAATGCCACCTCCTAGGAACATCAGTCAATCAATTCGGTGGTTCATTGCACAATTGGCCGACAAATGTCATCCCTTGAGACATTTTCTTCACAAGAATGTTCATTTCAAATGGGAAGAGAATTGCCAACAAGAATTCCAGTAGCTAAAGGACTACCTAATGATGCCACCATCTCTAGACAAGCCCTTATTATTATACATATCAGCTACAGCTATGGCCTTAGGCGTCTTACTCGCAGAACATAATGCATAAGGCAAAGAATGTGCAATATACTCCATTTCTAGAACATTGGTAGGGTATGAACTCAATTATACCCCTATTGAACGATCTTGTCTAGCATTAATTTTGACAACCACCAAATTGAGGCACTACATGTTGACACACAACATACAACTCATTGCCAAGATAGATCCACCCAAGTATCTACTTAATAAAGCAACACTAACCGACCATTTGGTAAAGTGGGTTATGCTCCTCAGTGAATTTGACATAGAATATGTGGAACACAAATCCATCAAAGGACAAGTCATTGCATATCAGCTAGCTGAAGCACCGTTCACAGGTGACCATCCTCTCATTTCCAATTTTCTAGGTGAGGAGATTTTCACAGTTATGCCGACACCACCATGGAAGCTATATTTTGATGGGTCTTCCACTAGACATGGTTTAGGAGAAGGAATTCTTTTTATCACTCCTCAAGGTGATAGCGTACCCTAATCATACAGGCTCACATTACCATGCACAAACAACATAGCAGAGTATGAGGCTTTGATCATAGGACTCTACATGGCCATCCAATGGAATTTGAAAGAACTACAAGTATATGGTGATTTCTAGTTAGTCATATGACAAGTCAATGATGACTACCAGACTAAGGATGATAAGCTCATTCCTTACAAGAAAATGGTTGATAAATTCAAAGAATTATTCACAACTATCACTTTTGTGTAGATTCCTCAAGGCCAGAATAGAGCTGCAGATGCAATGGCTACAATAGCCTCTCTCCTTGATCGTCCACAAAAATCCACATGCTACGAGTTCTTAGTTGAACAACTTTGGATCCCCGCTTATGATATCTTAGAATCCGAGATGGTCTGTCAACTCATCGGTCCCGATTCCCCATGGTATGGTGAAATTTATGCCTATTTACATGATCAAATCCTTCCCCCTAACCAATCAAGCAACCAACAAAAAACCTTCATATGCCAATCCTCTTGATACACCATTGCTGAAACCCTATACTGACTAGGTCTTGATGGTACTCTCTTCTGATGCTTAGAGCAAGGTGAGGTGACAAAAAATTTAGAAGTATCTGAATGTATCTACAGAGCTCATTCAAATGGCCCTTCATTGGCTAAAAAGATCATGTAGGTAGGATACTATTGGCCATCTATGGAAAAAGACTCCTACTACTTTGTCAGAAAGTGAAAGAAGTGCCAAGTTCATGAAGATTTGATACATGCCCCAGTGCAAGAATTGCAACCTACCACAAAACCATGGCCCTTTTGTCAGTGGGGACTTGACCTTGTGGGTAAAATCCATCCATCTTCATCCAACAGTTATAAATTTATCATTACCACCACAAAGTACTTCACCAAGTGGATCGAAGCCGTTCCACTCAAACAATTCACTTGCAAGTAGATCACCTCATTCATCCTCAATTTAATTATCTGCTTGTATGGTGTACCCATGTCCATCATCATAGTACTAGGCTCCCTTTCAAAAATCAAGATGTCTGTGAACTCTGTGAGAAGTTTCATATCCAACACTATTTTTCCACCCCATATTACCCACAAGACAATGGACAAGAAGAAGCATCAAATAAGAATATATTAAGGATCCTCAAAAAGACAATCAATGATGCTAGCCATGATTGGCACATTCGTTTGAACTCGACACTATGGGCATATAGAACTAGCATTCGAACCCCTACAGGCACAACCCCCTACTCACTTGTTTATGGAGAAGAAGCCATCTTGCCTATTGAGGTTGAATTACCATCTCTATGGGTCTCCTTGCACAATCTAATAAATGATGAAGAATACCGAGTCTCACATCTTCAGGACTTGGAACTGCTTGATGAAAAATGACAAGCTGCCTACAATCACCTTTAAGCCTATCAACAGTGCATGAGAAAAAGCTACAATCATAGGGTCAAACCTTGCACATTTGAGGTAGGAGATGTTGTTCTTAGAGAAAATCCTCGCAATCAACAAAACAAAGAATATTTGGGCAAATTTGAATCCAATTGGCTGGGTCCATATGTCATCACTGTCATCTTTGGGTCTGGGGCATAACAATTAGAAACTTTAGAATGAGAACCACTGGCAGATCCAATCAACAACATGCATCTAAATTTTTTTCATACATAAGCTGTACAAAGCATTAGGCTCATCAAATACCAGAAAATACCAAAATAATTCAGAAAAAGTCTTGAACCAAATACAAAAAAATGAAAAAAATCAAGAAAATAGTAAAGAACAATCATTCATCCAAATGGTGAAAACAACTCCGATGGCACCTTGGGTAAGTACGGTGGTGAAAACCTGGTAAACAGGCATCATTCGTAAAGGCTATGACTCTATTTTATTTTAGACTTGTTGTGATCACATCCATTGCATCCATTTATCCAACATTTATACCATAGCTTGTTATTGATCTACAATCAGGGTTATTGCCTCATGTGTCCCACGTCACACATTCATACTGACATCTAATTGGGGGAAATATTTTTAAAACCTATTGATGGGAGTGGATTCTCCATGCTTGTGATTCGTTGAGTTTCTCATTCAAAAACATCCTGAACTAATACCAAAAACATTCATAAAATCTCAGAAAATACCAAAAATAGTTGCAAAATGTCCTGAAGAAAATACAAAAACATTGACAAAATTCCAAAAAAACCAAAAACATGATGAAAACATCAAAATCAATCAAAAACATTGCAAAAAAAATTGTTCCTTGTACATACACATCGCAACAGATGCAAAAACAACATTTTGAAACTCCTTAAATGATGAACACCTATCAAATCAACCAACAAATCACACATCTACGCCCAACTGTCTTCACGAGGATGCATCTTTCCTTACAAACAAGACATGGTTTCATTTTTCTTTGACAAGAAAATTCTGTTTGGCTGATAAGCACTTGGTTAAATTTTTTGCCTTTATATTAGGTTCCTATGCCACTCTAGGATATCCACAAGTGATTAGAGTAGCCGAGATGGTTCCTGGTATCTTTTTCTTTGTTTGCTGTCTACGGATCATTCCAATGAAGTTCTGGGGCATGTACTAATGGTGTCTACATGGGAAGTTCACTAGGCTACGGGCTCCTATGCAAAAAATACACAGTCATGGATCATTATGGCTTACTATCTATAGCGTATACCTCGATTATTTGTATATGAACCATAATGGAGGGGAACTTTCCTTGTCTGTGATGTTTGCTTACAGGTGAAATGCTCAACCTTGGTTTCTGATACCTTAGCCAACCTCGGTACTACTATGCTCGATGAGGAAATAAAGCATTATGAATAAGCCACAGATCACCATTTCATCTCATCTGTTTATATTGCATTCCGTTGCATATTACTCAGACATATGTTCATTCATACATTGTAAATATTTTGTATGCATGCATACGCAAGGAATATGGTTTCTATGAGAAATCTATGTGTGAAGTACTATCCCTAAAAATCATGACTGAGTATAATGATACACACCCCATTCATGTCAAATCGATAACTCTATTTTGATCCTCTTCCACAGGAATGAGTCCTAGGTCCTTAATACCTTCTATCTAAAATTGAATTTCCAACCTCACCCTTCCCATCTCGATCATCAACATCACATACCCTACATTGTGTCCCATCAAACCATTCAAGCCACATTCATCACCATCCATCTCTAAAAGGAGGGGCTATGTAACCTATGTTACCTAGGTCATCCTATAAGCAAACCAAGATACTTTGTCTACATAGGTACATCGACTCATGCACACCTAGAATACAATAGGAATCTACATCAATGGCCTAATCTCAATAGGTATGCTAAGTCCAACAAATGCCACAAACAACCTAAAACACAAACACTATCAATTGATCAACCAATCAAACACAATCAAAACAGACAATTATATTAATTGTCTAAGTCTCAACGAGTATTTTTTCTCTAGATACCTTGACTTCATCAAGAAATTACATCAATTGTCTAAGTCTCATCAAGTCAATTTGACTCACTTACTCAAACTTTATCCTGTCCAAGTGAACAACTGACATCAATTGTCACACTTTGACTAAACCAGGGTAGTTCAACTGATTGCACCAGACTGTCCAACCAATTTTGATCAATTGTACAACATAAATCAAAAGCACAAACACTACATTTGAACCATATCTCCTGTATGACCTAAGGGTACTCACTGGCTTACCCTTCTCCTCCTTCATTCCCAAATCCTCCATTCTTTCCATGCCTAATTTTATTAAGATTTTTGAGAGATTGCCCAAATTCTTGAAATTTTGTCCCATCTCTCGAGGGGGCATACCTAACCACCAACTTGGTGCATGCTGGGAACGTACTATGCTTACTTGTTTTTGTTTGAAATGGTGTGATAAACCACACGATCTCAAAGCGGGGCAAATATAGACACCCAAATCTGTCTACTTAATTAAATGAATACTTAGTCTTTATTTGATTATTTAACCATTGATCAACAAATTAATTAAATTCATATTTAATTAATTCATCTTAATCCTCTTCTCCTATTAATTAAATAAATTATTCCATTTATTTAATTTAATTCATTAAACCATGTTCTGACAATTAATTAAATAAATAAAGCACATTTGTTTAATTAACCCCTCTCCACATTTAAATAAATCAACATTTATTTAAATCCCTAAAATCCTCTCTCTCACATTTAAATAAATAAATATTTATTTAGAAACCCTAAAACCCTCCCACTTGCATTCTCCTACAAATGCAAATTGCATAATTTTAGTTGAAATAAATGTATTTTATTTTAATTAAAATCCCCTTTTATCCTCACCCACTTGCTCACTAACTTCCTTCTAGATTCTTCTAACTTCCTTCTAGACTCTTCTAACCCCTTCTAATTAGCCTAATCTCGCTCTCTAATCATTTGCACATCCCTTAAGAAAGGTCACTTCTCAAAACAACTCAAAAGTCTTCAATAACCATTAAAGGCTTTGTGTCTCCAACAAGCTAACCTCTAAAGTTTTCTAAAACCATTAAAGGCTCTTACATGACCATAAATGGTTAACTCAAACTCAACCTTTGGTTAGAGACTTTCTCTCTAGCTCAACCATCCTTTAACTCATGGGTCTCTTCAAACATTCATTGCTTTGACCATGGTTATCCCTTTTACTCTTGCACAAGATTTTATCCCTTGGATAATAGGTTTACCCAATAACCCAACCCACATGAGGTTACCCTCATGTTTGTTGGACACAATGGATCACTGAGAGGGGGGTGAATCAGTGATTTAAACACTTCTTCTCTGATCAGGGATATTATGGTACTATATAAAATAGACAGAGTGCTGACTGGTAAGCCAAACAATGCAAACTAAGTGTGTGAAAGGATTTTCTATAACATCAAAATAACACATACACAAGATTGCATCACATAACACCAGATATACGAGGAAAACCCAATGTGGGAAAAACCTGGGTGAGAATAAATGCTGAAGATCTTCTGCTCCAACCAACCTCACAATGAAAATGATTTGATTACAATTTTAGGGCACCAACCCAAGGAGCACCAACCCCTGATTTATGAGAACTGACTCAAAGGAGAACCAACCCCTAAACAATTTATAGGCTACAACCTAAAGGACCTACAACCCCTGCACTAAGTACCTACTTAGTTAAGACAATATGAAAATTCAAATACATAAGTAAATTCCTTGTTGCAAATGAATTTTTGCAACCCTCCAATATTCTTCTCTACCAGTTTCAATCTTACTGGTCTGTGAAACCTCCACACACACTACAACACTACATTTACGCTGGTCCTTAATCTGTTGAAACTTCTCTCCCTCTGACTGTTGAATTCACTTCACACTTGCCCACACGTTTCCAGGTTTTTTCTCTATCAGTTTGTTCTCTGCCGGTTCACACACATCTTACCGGTTTCTCCTTCAATACATAGTCACTTAAATTTTTTCTTGTTTTTCACTCAAACAATCTTTTCTCCCTCACTTTCATTCTCCAAAATCATCACATATCATTCAGCAACAACAACCTCATCAATTTAGATTTGTATATTTGTAAGCAATTCTTACTGCCAAAAACCAATTCAAAATTCAGGCATTTAGGGTTTCCTTCTTTCAATCAAATTTGTATCCAATCCGATTTGATCTTCCTTAGACTACTCACCTTCTTTGAGGAGATGCATCTGTACACATTTTTATTCATCCAATGCATGTTTGCTAAAAATAGAAAATTTCACCCTGCTTGATGACCTTGATCTTTGTCAACCTCATTTCACATAGCTATTTCTAACTAAAGGTCAAGCTGCAATCGAATTTCATGCCTCGATCACAGTGCCAACAACTGCTTGATCATTCTTGGTCGTCCATTCTTCCTCGAGCCGCATCAATCTGTCATCAACCTGTGATTTTTGGTTTTATCATTTAATGACCACCTGCTACACATACAACCATGTCGATGAACATTTCATTGACCTCTACATATTTTCCACCTCAGCTCCATGGAGGACACATCAGCATATATTCAACTCCATTGACATAGGTTTGGTTCAAACTTGAACAACTGGGAAATCCTTCTACTAGTAGAACCTTACCGGTATAACCAACACATTGATCAATCACACTTACCTACAACACATCATACTGACAATTCATCTTGCCTTCCGGTATGACTTCATGTCATTCTTCCTATTCAACTCACTAGGTGTTGTTGTAATTCATCAACATTCCACCTCTTCATCACAAAAAAACAACCAACCTTCTTATCGGTTTATGCCTTACTGATTATGACTCAAGCATGGCAACTCACTCTTGCATCTCACCTCATATCGGTGGTATCATCTGTCAATTCATAACATACTTCTCTTCTTTATGCTGGTTCAAATACCGGTTGACACACTCTACTGGTAACCTGCAATACCCATTGACATCAATAACAACTCAATGCCAACAATGTCTCCCTTTGGCATTGATGTCAATAATTTATGTTCCGATTTCTCTCCCCCTTTGACAATAATGGAAAATGGAACCTTAGTCTGACACCAATCATACTACCAGAGTCGAACCATAATCTATCCCTTTGTCTTCAACTGGTAGGATACATTCTCCCCCTATGTCCATGCTTCATGATTTAAGAGTCATAAGATAGTAACAACTATTGACTCTCCCTAAACCATACATCTCCCTACACATTTAAGTGCAGCTGGACGGTGGGACAACTCCCACCTTTTGTCTCAAGTACTCAAATGTGCCCAAAGGAAGTGGCTTGGTAAATATGTCAGCAATCTGCTCACAGGTTGGAACATATTCTACTATTACCTCCTTGTCTGCTACCTTCTCCCTCAAGAAGTGATACTTGATTGCAATGTGTTTTGTTCTTGAGTGCATTACTAGATTCTTGGAGATGTTGATTGCACTTGAGTTATCACAACAGATTGGAATAGGTTACAGTATCTCCACCTGTATGTCCTTCAGTGTCTACTTCATCCATAATACTTGTGAACAACATGTAGCAGTTGCTATATACTTGGCCTCAGTAGTAGATAATGACACTGAATCTTTCTTCTTTCTATGCCATGATACTAATCATTCTCCTAGGTAGAAAGCACCTCCAGTTGTACTCTTATAGTCATCAATACAACCTACCCATTCTTCATCAGTATAAGCCTGCAAAGTGAAGTCTCCTTTCTTTGGACACCACAAGCCATAACTGATTGTTCCTTGTAGGTACCTGAAGATTCTCCTGATTGCATTTAAGTGAGACTATTTAGGAGTAGCTTGGAATCTTGCAACCATGCAAACTGCTTGTACAATATCTGGTCTAGATGTTGTTAGATACAACAAACTACCAATCATAGACCTATAAAATGTCTTCTCTACTTTCGGTGACTCATCTGGATTTCTTAATTTACAACCGATAACCATGGAAGTACTTACCAGTTTTCTGTCCTCCATTTGAAACTTTTCAACATGTCTTTAACATACTTGGTTTGTGAGATGAAAATTCCTTTCTCCTGTTGTGAGATCTGCAAACCAAGAAAATAGGACAATTCACCCAGCATGGACATCTCAAATTCTGTCTTCATCTGATCTGCAAATTCTTTGCACATTATTTCCTTGTCTCCACCAAAGATAATGTCATCCACATATACAACAACTATAATCATATGATCTCCATTTACCTTAATATACAAGTTGTTGTTTGCATTCCCTTTCCAGAATCCTTGCTCTTTCAAGTATTTGTCTAACCGGGAATACCATGCTCTAGGGTCCTGCTTCAAACCATACAAGGCTTTATTCAACCAACATACAAAAATCTCATCATCATGTAATAGATATCCTCACGGTTGTTCCATATGATAAACTTATAAAGCACTTAGAGGGGGGGGGCGTTGAATCAGTATAGAAAAAACAATAACACTTTAATCCCAGACCGGTAAAAACATTTAGCAAGTTTACTTATGAATTTGCATGCAATCCAAAGTGTTATAAAATCATTCACAACAAGTAAAACATTCACCATAAAACAAGTATTTATACATGGAAAACCCAACTGGGAAAAACCACGGTGAGATGGAACTCACAAGTTAACTATCTACATAATAGGTAACTGGTTGGTTAACCTATCTACAAATTGCTCTATTAGGAGAAGATCCTATTAAAGATCCCAAGCCCTGTTAGGAGCTATACCTAGTTAAAGGTAACCTTAGTGGAGGATTTAGATCCAAGTTAATGAATCACCTTGTTAGAGGATTTCTACAATGAAGCTATTTAGAGCTTACCCGGTTAGGGGATTTAACTGCTGTAGTGATTAGAAAACAACAAGTGGTATGATCTAGGAATAACACATTCTGCTTGTTTAGATCCTTTTTTGTTCACTCATTACTGCATCACCAACATACTCTACAACTCCTTCAACAAATCACATCAACTCTAACTCATAACACAACTCGTATCTTGCATATAAAAATAACTCATCACAATATCTTTTTATAGACATTAGATATCATGTCAACTCCCGAACCTCAACACAATTTCATAGGTTTAGTGAATCTGGACAAACTTGCTTAACACATCACAAATCACCGCCAAAAAATATCGGTTGGTGGTAACACATCATGACCGGTGATAACTCATCACACAATTTGGGAAACCGGTTAGAACACCGATACCAGTTGAGTGTTGAACGCTTCCAACTCATAGACTAATTGTCTCCATGTGCCTCCTTGTCTCTCTCCGCTGCATATCGAAACTGGTAACAGTGGAATTGACCAAAACTGATTGTCTTAACTACATATACCGGTTTAGACACCTTCATACCAGTTAGACTTACTCTATACATATGATACCGATTTACAATACAAAGACTTAATAGTAGTACTAGTTTGACCTAACTGGTATACAAATATGACTATGACAATCAAAACATATGTGTACCATCAATGACAACACATAAAGTCATCCAATACAAATATCATCATCATGCCAACAATCTCCCCCTTTGGCATTGATGGCAACATTCTGACAAAAACGTACAGACTCCCCCTTAATAGTAGATACAAAATTTTGACCTCTTAAATTAATTCTACTCCCCTTTGAGAACAATGCCAAATTGAAAAGTAAAAAACATACATTACATCAAAATTTATCATAAAAGACTGTATAGATATATAAATATAAGAGTTTTAAAGTCTTTACAATGCAATTCTTGAGAAAATGTCACTGAAATGAATCTTCATTTGTTCAAGATCATTATGCCATGTTTCTAGCAGTGTCTCAGTGATCTCAACATTTGTCAATATTTGTGCAGAAAATTCTTCCATAGCATCAATAGTGCTCATCTCCAGGGTAGCCAAAATTGCTTCAGAATCCTTGTATGCCCTCTAGGATTTTAACTTTTAGAATTAGCTAATTCTTTAGCTCCTTGAAGGATTTGATCCGCTTCACCTATTCAAAATCATAAACTTCTAATAGGTGCTGTAAGGCATCAACCGATTTGCCAAAATTTAAAGCAGAGTCCTGTATCGGTAGGTATGCATTAGCAATCCTCTCAAGTTCCTTCTCTGTATCTTCTCTTTTATCTTTTGCTTCAAATCAGAATAGAATAATGAAACTTAGTTATAGTAGCCAAAATTTAACCTCGAGTTTCTATACCGGTTCTTAACAGTTCTCTATTCACTATTAAAGCAATCTTGCCTTTATCAATTTCTGGAATCAGTTGCTCCCCTTTTATTCTTGTAATATTTTTTTGCTAAGGCATGAGATGCCTCTTCAAGTGATTTTAGTTGTTCACGAGCATCAACAACTAACTATCCAAGCTTAGCAATAGGGGTAGATAAATTACCAATATCAGTCTCCGGTAGGAGACTTGACAAAATATCAACAACAGTCTGAATAGTGTCTGCTTCTTTTCTCTGCTCTTTCAACCTCTTCTTTTGTGCTCTGGATTGCATAACAGTAGCAATCTCCATTAGTTCAAATGCACTCAAATTGTCCACATCTATAGGGCCTTTTATGTTGATTGAGTCATCATCATCATCATTAGTTTTCTTCTTCTCCTTTCCTTCCTTCTCTTCATCCTTTTTCTCTTCTGCCTTCTTCTCTGTTTTCTCTATTTCTGTTTGTCCCTCCTGTGTGGTTGTAGTGACCGGTGGTACTTGACTTTCAACAATGTGATCCTTTACCGGTGGTGGTTGCATGTTCACACTTGTTTTAGTAACTAGTGCTTCCTCTTTTATTTGTTCACCAACAATATCCAGTTGTTGTTCTATTTCCTTAACCGGTTCAATGTCGTTACCGCTTGTATCAAAAGTATCCTGAATTTCTTCAGTTTCATCCACAAAGAATATGACTGGTGGAGAACTTGTGTCATCCTTATTCTTGACAAGGTAGACTACATCCGGTGTAATAATTTCTTCAGCGTTCAGCTTCGGTGGAGCTCTAGTATTAGTCTGATCAGACATATTTTTATAGTACTTTAACTGATCATTCATTCCCTGAATAGCTTTAGCTTCCCGATGAGTATCATCTTCAACTTCCTAAAATTTTTCTTGCCAATAGTTTCATTCTCCTTAATCTTGTATTAAATTACCCTTTATATTTAGCAAGCATTGCTAATAACTCTTCATGAGACAATTCAAAAAATATTGAGAAAAAATTCTATCAATCATCTCTTGTTCCTGATCAATAATCAATCTCCATTTATTTTCAAGAATAAAATATAAAGAATAAAAAATGTTCTTTTGAATATCTCGCGGTAACTGGTTATATTGACATAGGTAATTGATTACCTCTTGTATCATTTCTTGTTTCCGACCTTCATCAAAGGAATCAAAATGTTCTTTTACATCATCTAATCACTTTCTCCTTAATGTTTTCAGAGTTCTCTCAAAATCACTCATTGGTTTGAAAGATGCAGCATCAATATGAGTATATTGTTTAGGAATTTCTCCTACTGGTTTAGACTTCGTACTAGTTACCTTAATCTTCTTTGATTCTTCTTCAGTTTAAATTTCCTCGGATTTCTCTTGAAGGATGAGATGTCTACCTCTTTTCCTCATGACAGTGGGATTCTTTGCATATACCTTAGGCACCGGTTCCTTCTTGATTTGAATACTCCTTGTTATTCTTGTAGCGGTAGACGCAGAATCTCCTTGACCTTTTTTCTTCTTTTTCTCCTTCACACTACTGGGCTGTGTAGGTGCAATCCTTTCTTGATAAGTGCCCAATATTTTCTTCTTTGTATCCTTAGGAGACACCAAGAGGTTGTTGGCATAACTGGTCAGTAAGTCATAACTGGCTTCATAGCTCATTTCCTCCATTACTTCTTCTCTCGGTTCAACAGCCTCCATAAGACAAAAGTCAGTGGTCAGAATGAAACAAATGTCTTTTTCAAAGTGTTTCACCACTTCATCTGATAACCTTAGTCTCATGCTCATCTTTTTCTGGAATTTATTGAAATACCTGTTCATTGCAACTGGGAATGTGTTCTTCACAAACTTTATGCTATTCTTAATTTGGCCTATAGCAGGTGTATCCTTAGACCATTGTACATCACCTATTCCTGGAATAAAATTATGAAAGTAGAAAAATAGACCAATCAAAAGTTGCCCATATTTAAACTTTTGACTTTTGTCCTTCTTTATTGATTCTAGATTCAACATCAATTGACTTCTCATTGCCTCACACAGATCATAATCTGCATCTTCTTTCATCATCCGGTAAGTGGCATGCAAGACAACATATGGTACACTATTAATTCAATGAATGAAATATCTGGTAGCCACTAACCATTGTTGCAAACTTGACTCCTTCATCTACAATGTTATTGACAGATATAGCATGACCATCAGCAGTGGTCTTCGTCAACTCAATAGCAGTCTCCTTGGAGATTTTCCTTAACTTGGGTACTTCATCGGTTTGGCTGAAACCAGTTACTGCATGAATAGACTCCTTTGTGATAGTGTGAGACCTATCAAGATACATGTTTCCTCCATGTACACGATTGAGGATAATCCTGACATGTTCTTCCTCAAAATATTCAAGAAAATAGAGTGCATTATGAAAACCCTTCTCATAAATCCTAATATATTCGGGTTTGATCTTCCCGCTCTTGTCGCATAGAGATTTAAGCTAAGAATAGATTGCCAATGACCCTAGATCCTCAATTTTGCAATCTATATAACTTGTCAAATCACCTTTAATCAAAACACCTTGGGGTACTTGAGATAATGCATTATAAGACTCTATATTATCCATCCCCATTGACTCCATAGCTTCAACAGTGATAAAAAGACTCTCTACTAGTGTAGACGATGATGCCATTCTAAATAATCTTGATTCGAGAGAGAGATTGACAAAAATACCTTGTTCCCTTTGCGCTACTAGGGTTTTTGGTTTTTCTCTTGCTTGCACACCCGATTTGCCTTTCCTTAGCTTCAAATCCGATTCAAAATTTTAATCCGTAGCACAAATCCGTTCTCAATCTGCTAACAATGCTTTGTTTTGCTCTACAAGTGCTCACAAAAATGCTTCTTCGAATGAAAATAGGGTAGAAATGACTTAGTGAATCTTCCTTTTATTAACTTACCCATTGCATTTATTACACTACCGATAGGGTAACATACCCTAATTACCACTTAACAAACTTGCCTATACGAGTAGGTATATCAATCGGTTGGTAATCCTTTAGAAAACTGATAGATAACAATATAAAAAATTCTCATATCTCAATTCAAAATGCAAAATTTACTTACTATACATTCTTCAAGGGGTCCAGAAATAGATTTACCGATATGCTCCCCCGAGGCTTATTAGAAAAACTCAGTTTGCCAGTGTAGCATTCTCCACACTAGGTGAAGGATTTGATTCTTTCGATGGCTTGTCCTCACTTTTCTTCTTCCAAATTCTATTAATCTCCGCTCTAGTTTCTTCAACATCAACCTTCTTCTTTCCTTTCTAATCTTCAGAGTGATTTACTAGTTGGTTCTTCTTAGTTATGCAAAACTTAGCAATGTGTCCTGGTTTATGACAATGATAGTAGGCCATCCTAGATGCTCTCCAAGGTCCTGCATTACCTCTTCCAGTCCTTCTTCTGTAGTTCATAGCCACATGTCCAAAGTTGTTGCAAATTGTGCAAATCACATTGGTTACCTTCTCCATGTCATAGGGACTAAACCAGTTGACATAAGGTTTTTGCCAGTTCATGTTTCTCCGGTTGTCATAAGTCCTTCTCCAGTCACCGATAGGTCTTTAATTCATGTGAGGTGCTGGGTTATTTTCTCCATATCTGCATTCAATTGATCTATGTCCATACATATTGTATGTGTAATAATGACCTTCAAATCTTCTAGACACATATCTAATATTAGAATTATAGCCCATGTTCTCATTAGATCTGCTTCTACAAACATTAGCAGTATGTCCAGGTTTGTGATAGTTAAAACAAACTTGTTTAAACTTCTTCTTACCTGATTTCATACCTTTAGATACCGGTTTGTCTTTTGATGAAGTATCCTTTGTTTTTGAAGACTCACCTTGCTCAAATGTATTGAATCCTAATCCAGATGTGTCACCTTTCATCCTCTGAGATTGGATCTGTTCATCTAGCATAGAGGAGCTCTTGTTGAATTTGTCAAGCTCCCCATTAGCCTCAGTAAGCTCTTTGGTAAGATCTTCATTATGCTTTATAAGAGTCTCTCTAAAACACATTGCCATCTCAAGATTTGACTATAATAGTTCTTTTTCTTCCTTCTCCTCATGCAAAGCTACATTCTCCTACTTGATCTTGGAGATTTCATGAAATTTCTCTTTGATCAGGTCTTTAGCTGCCCTCCTTGCTTCAAGTTCTTGACTCATATGGATTGTAAGGGCTTAAAGTTCTCTCCTCAGGTTAAGTTTTTCACCATTCAGTTTCTCCACTTCTTCAGCCAGTGCATCAATGTTGGCCTCATCTAAAGAGCTATTGTCAGAGATCTCCAATAATTGCCTAGTCAGTTCTCTCCTCTTTTCTTGTGAAGATTTGAATCTTCCTCTCAGAGTTTCTAGCTCATCCCTAGTTTCATCAAGTACTCTAGCCATATCTCTATAACTCATATCCCCCATAATGGCTTTAGGGTTTCCTTCCAAGTGATTAAGCCTTAAGGAAGTTAGGCTTTGATACCAATTGATAAACTTATAAAGCACCGAGAGGGGGGGTGAATCAGTGATAGCAAAAACAATAACACTTTAATCCCAGACCGGTAAAAACATTTAACCAGTTTACTTATGACTTTGCATGCAATCCAAAGTGTTATAAAATCATTTACAACAAGTAAAAAATTTACCATAACACAAGTATTTATGCGTGGAAAACCCAACTGGGAAAAACCATGGTGAGATGGAACTCACAAGTTAACTATTTGCAGAATAAGTAACTGACCGGTTAAGGTCTACAAATTGCTCTGTTAGGAGAAGATCCTGTTAAAGATCCCAAGCCCTGTTAAGAGCTATACCTGGTTAAAGGAAACCTTAGTGGAGGATTTAGATCCAGGTTATTGAATCACCTTGTTAGAGGTTTTCTACAATGAAGCTTGTTAGAGCTTATCTGGTTAGGGGATTTAACTACTGTAGTGATTAGAAAACAATAGGTGGTATGATCTAGGAATAACACATTCTGCTTGTTTAGATCCTTTTCTGTTCATTCATTACTGCATCACCGACATACTCTGCAACTCCTTCAACAAATTGCTTCAACTCTAACTCATAACATAACTTGTATCTTGCATATAAAAATAACTCATCACAATGTCTTTTTATAGACATTAGATATCATGTCGGCTCCTAAACCTCAACATAATTTCCTAGGTTCAGTTAATCTGGACAAACTTCCTTAATACATCACAAATCATCGCCAAAAATGTCGGTTGGTGGTAACACATCACGACCAGTTATAACTCATCACACAATTTGGGAAAGCGGTTAGAACACTAATATCGGTTGAGTGTTGACTGCTTCCAACTCCCAGACCGATTGTCTCCATGTGCCTCCTTGTCTCTCTCCACTGCATCTCGAAACTGGTAACAATGAAATTGACCAAAAATAATTATGTTAACTACATATACCGGTTTAGACACCTTCATACCGGTTAGACTTACTCTATACATATGATACCGGTTTACAATACAAAGACTTAATAGTAATACCAATTTGACCTAATTAGTATATAAAGATGACTATGATAATCAAAACATATGCGTGCCATCAATGACAACACATAAAGTCATCCAATACAAGACTCATCATCATGCCAACACCATATACACTTTTTCTTCAAGATTACCATTCAGAAATGCAGATTTGACATGCATTTGGTAAACCTTGTATCCTTTATAGGCAGAGAAAGCTAAAAACATTCTTATTGCCTCTAATCTAGAAACTGGTGCAAAGGTTTCTTCAAAGTCAATACCTTCCACTTGAGCATACCCTTTGCAAACTAACCTTTCTTTATGTTGGATTATCTTGCCTTCTTCACTCATTTTGTTTTGGTAGACCCACTTGGTAACTATGACATTCTTGTCTGCCGGTCTAGGAACAAGTTCCCAGGTTTGATTTTTCTCAATTTGTTTAAGTTCTTCATTCATGACATCTACCCAGTTCTCACTTTTTCTAGCTTCATCAAATATTTTAGGCTCAAGTTCTGTCATGAGGCAGAAATTTACCTGCACATCATTCCGGGCTAGTCTCCTTCTGGTTTGCACACCTTCATTTTTGTCTCCTATAATATGTTCTTCCAGATGGTTCTTCTACACATATCGGTTGGGGTTCTTGCTTGGTTCTTCTTCTATTGGTCCATTGTTAGATTGTTCTTCATTTTCAACATCTAAATCATCAATGTAGGGTGCCGGTGCAGATTTTCTCTTATGTAGGTCTTCATCTATTCTCACATTTATACTATCAACCATTTTTTTTAATCTCTTGTTGTAGCATTTGTAGGCTTTTCTATTGGTTGAGTAACCCAAGAATATTCCTTCATCACTCTGGAAATTAAAAATTCCTAATCCATCAGCATATCTTTTGATGAATCACTTACTTCCAAACACTCTAAAATGCTTGAGTGATGGTTTCTGGTCATACCATAACTCATAAGGAGTCATTCTACTATTCACGCTTAGCTATACTTGGTTTAATGTGTAACAAGTAGTATGAACTGCTTCCTTCTAGTATGTATCCGATATGCTGGACTCATTCAACATTGTTCTAGCCATCTCCTTCACTGTCCTATTCTTCCTTTCTACCACACCATTCTGCAGTGGTGTTCTTGTACTGAATACTATCTCCAAATTCCATGTTTCTCACAGTAATCAATAAACTCATTTAAAGAATATTCTACACCTTGGTCTGATCTTAAGCACTTTAACTAGTGTCCACTATCATTTTCAACCATCCTTCTGAAAATATAGAATCTTTCAAATGCCTGTGATCATTCATGCAAAAATGTCACCCAAGTCATCCTTAAGTAGTCATCAATGAATAACATGAAGTATCTCTCACCAGTCAGAGCCCTTGTCCTTGTTGGTCCACACAAATCTGTATCTACTAACTCCAAAGGTCTTGAGGTATTGTACTCTTTTGTTTTGCAACTCACTTTGATTTTCTTGCCTCTATTGCATTCATCACAAAAACTACTTGTTGGTTTAGTTATTTGTGGAATTTTTCTTACACACCGATTTTTGCTTATCTTCACCAGATTATCAAAGTTCACATGACCTAATCTCCAATGCCACAACCAACTTTCATGAACCTATCCCATCATGTATTAGGACTTGTAGCATTCCTTTAGATTGTAGACATTACCATCTGTCCTCTTTCCTTTTGCCACAACCTGGTCGATACTCTGCTTTCTTATCTGACAACTGATAAAGTCAAATGTGAACTTGTACCCTTTGTCACACATCTGACTTACACTTAGTAGATTATGCTTTAGTCCTTCCACATAGTACACATCATGAGCCTTGAGATTTCCATCAATATTCAATGTACCACGACCCTTAATCTTGATAGAGGAGTTGTCACCAAACCGAATAGAACCACCATTCCAATCATCAAGCTTGATAAAAAATTTCGTCTCTGGTCATGTGATTTGAGTAGCCACTATCTACTACCCATAGATTCCTCCTTTCAACATGTAGTCTACACAATCAAGCTTGACTATGTCTTGTTCTTCTCCTTCTCTATCCAAACCTGTTTCTCTTCTTTCTTCTCCTCTTCTGTCATCTTGTGTTCCGGTTTTGTCTCTATCTTCTGATCCAGTACTATTTTGTTTTGCTCTTCAGTTCTCAGTTTACAATGCCTTTCTATGTGACCAAAATTTTGACACTTATAACATTTCACATTACCATTGAAATATGTATTCAAGGCATTCTTGTAGGACATTTGCACATTTCTCCTACACTCATAACTTTTATGACCAAACTCATTGCAATTATAACATGTGATATTTGTACTTTGTAATTTAGCAAATGAGTTTCTACTTTCAAAACCGAGGTTTAAATTCATCTTCCTACAATCTGCCATTCTATGACCAAACTTATTACACTGGTGACAATAACCATGAAAGTTTGGAGCATACTGGTTAGGTTGCTTTGGTCCTGCAAACGACTGCCTCACCGGGGGTCTTCCTTTCATGCTGCTAACTCTGGTGAATCCTTCATGACCAACCCTTGCATTTCTCCTTAGATTTGCATGTCAATGCATTGAGTATGGCCTCCGGTTCATTGATTATGTATAGCAGATTGTGTGGCGGTTTCTAACTGCATCTGCATATGTCTTCTTATCGGTATCCTTGTTTATCGTGAATGTCTTCTTCTCTTCACCTTCATTTTTAGAAGTGAACTGTATCTCCTTACCAGACGTGTCTTTGTTGTTTGAACTTTGTCCTTCTTCAAATCCTAAGCCATTGGTATCCTTTGAAGACTTTTACTTGCTCAACATTTTATCTAGGGCCTCTATACTGCTTTCATACTTGCTTCTCATCATCAGTTCATTCTTACTTTTCTCTAATTCCTTCCGGATCTTAACAATTTCTTCTTCTCGATTCTGATGCTCCTTCTCTTTTTCACTCAAACTGGTAATAGTAGCTTCACAACTCCTCTTGGCCTCTTCCAACTGAAGTTTTAGATCTGCAATTGTTTTCTCGGATTCTTCAAGAGATTTCTCCAACATCTCTTGTTCTTCAGCTGCAACCTTTTTCACCTTCTTCAGATATCTTCTTGTTTTCTTCAGCTCTTCCAAGGCACTGATGAGATCTTCTTCAAGATCTACTTCCCCTTATTGCTCTTCTTCTTCTCCTTCTTTTGGTACTAGGACCTCTTGAGCCATAAAAAGATTTGCTCTGACTTCATCTTCACTGCAACAATCATCTGAGGCACTCTCCTCATCTGTGGTATCATTTTCATGTGTGTAAAGACTACTCTGCTTCTGGTTGTCTCTTCTACCATGTTGGTAGATGTTCTTCTTCTTGTCTTTACCGAATGATCCTCTACCACTTGATTTACCATCTTCATCCTTATCACCATAGGGACATTTGGTAGTAAAATATCTAATCTTTCCACAATTGAAACATTTTGAGGGAAACTTGCCTTTGTATTTACAAGAACCCCTCTTGAGTCTTCTGACAAATTTTTCCATGATATCATTAGAATCTTCTTTTCGTTTCCTTGATGTTTTGAATGTGGCTTCTTTCTTCACAGCCTCAGTGCCAACAATCCTCATCTCATAAGTAGTTAGGGAACCATATAGCTCATCCATTGTAAAGGTTTTTTAGATCTTTTTCTTCTTCTATTGCTGAAACCTTTGTATCATACTTAGATGTGAGAGATATAAGTACTTTCTTTACTACCACCTCATCTTTTATTTCTTCTCCAAGCCCTCTAATGGTGTTTGTTGTTTCATCAACCCTTTGGAGATAGTCAACAATCTTCTCCTCATCTCTCATCTTCAAACCCTCAAGCTGTTCTCTCAAAGTCTATAGCTTAGCTTCCTTAACCTTAGCATCACCTTCAAATATTTTCTACAACTTATCCCAAGTCTCTTTGGCAGATGAGCGGTGCATACCCTTAACGAACTCATTATCAAATAACCCACTAAGAATGACATTTTTAGCTTTAGCATTGCTCTCATATTTCTTCTTAGCATCTGGATCAGTAGGGGGATTATTAGGTATTGTATACCCATTCACAACCGACATCCATACATCAAAACCTAGAGAGGACAAATAGGTTTCCATTCTTCTACTCCAAAAGGCATAGTTGACACCATCAAACATAAGAGATTTTGAGGAGGCAGATTCATTTCTTGCCATTGTGAACACTTGAGAGGATCTACCCAAGCTAGAGAATGCTTTGACAAAATAGGGAACCTAGGCTCTAATAACAATTGTTAGACACAATGGATCACTGGGAGGGGGGTGAATCAGTGATTTAAACACTTCTTCTCTAATCAGGGATATACCGGTACTATATAAAATAGATAGAGTGCTGACCGGTAAGCCAAGAAATGCAAACTAAATGTGTGATAGGATTTTCTGTAATATCAAAATAACACATACACAAGAATGTATCACATAACACCAGATATACGAGGAAAACCCAATATGGGAAAAACCTTGGCGAGAATAGCTGTTGGAGATCTTCTGCTCCAATCCAGCCTCACAATGAAAATGATTTGATTACAATTTTAGGGCACCAACCCAAGGAGCATCAACCCCTAATTTATGAGCAGTGACTCAAAGGAGCATGAAACCCTGAACAATTTATAGGTTACAACCTAAAGGAGCTGCAACCCCTGCACTAAGCACCTACTTAGTGAAGACAATATGAAAATTCAAATACATAAGCAAATTCCCTATTGCAAATGAATTTTTGCAACCCTCCAATATTATCCTCTATCGGTTTCAATCTTATCGATCTATGAAACCTCCACACACACTACAACATTGCCTTTATGCTAGTACTTACTTTGTTGAAACTTTTCTCCCTCTGACTGCTGGATTCACTTCACACTTGCCCACACTTTACTAGGTTCTGTCTCTGCCAGTTTGTTCTCTACCAGTTCACACACACTTTACCAGTTTTTCCTTCAACACACAATCACTAAATATTTTTCTTTTTTTTCACTCAAATAATCTTTTCTCCCTAACTTTCATTCGCCAACATCATCACATATCATTCAACAACAACAACCTCATCGATTTAGACTTGTACATTTGTAAGCAAGTCTTCCCACCAAAAAACAATTCAAACTTCAGCATTTAGGATTTCTTTCCTTCAATCAAATCCGTATCCAATCCGACTCGATCTGCCTTAGATCGCTCACCTTCTTTGAGGTGATGCATCTGTACATGTTTTTATTCATCTAATGCATGTTTGCTAATAATAGAAAACTTCACCCTGATTTATGTTGGTATTATGGATGTGTTGCATTGGTTTTGTCATTGATGTCAACACTTGTCAACACTTATCATCACTTATCTTTCTGGAGATCTTTGGTTATGTTCACCGACATGTTCAGTGACTTATGCACAGTCATTGGTATTTGGTTCACCGTTAGGTTATATTGTTCACCGACACTGAGCATGATCTGTTATCATCTAGAGATTACTTGGTTATGTCGAAGACATGGTTTGGACACTTGGTTTTGGTGATTTGGTTATTGGTCTAATTGAGTTTGTATATTTGCTCTTACCAAAAAATTGGTCTAGGTTATGGACCGGCAAGCATTATCTATTCCAGATCAGCATGACATGTTATGGAGATGATTTATTGATTGGTTATTATTGTAAATGCATTGAGTCGACGTGATGCATCACATATTGATTCATTTGTAATTGATTTAATTATAATATTCTTAGTGAGCCAACCTACACATTTGGTCTTAAGTTTTGGTATATATGTAAGATCTCATTTGTGAGATTATGTGGTAGTGGTAGAGGAATGTAATAAGGTATATGCGAATATAAGTAGAGCTACTCACACAGAAATCATTTGAAGATTCAAGGAAGGTATGAAGAAGACAATTAGAGCTTAACCAGTACTGAATCCAGCATATGAAGATGCTATTTTGAGAAGTACATTATCATTGGATTTAACCATCCAATTGTAGTCAGTGTGACTCTCATTTTGTGATTGAGTAGTGAGCTCTAGGCAGTTTTCCTTTCTGCATGTGCAGACCCTGTTTGTACACACATACTATATGCACTAGTATCATCTGATTGTGGGTAAGGTTTCCCACCATGGTTTTTCTCTTTAAAGGGTTTCCACGTACAAATATCCATGTTATGTGTTGTGGATGTTATTTGTCTTTCTGTTTCATGCATTAAACTTTATCGGTACTATTATTGATTGTTAAACTGTTAACCAACATTAAGTTTGGTTTATCGGTATTATGCATCAAGTTTGATTAAGTTATATTTGGGTTGAAATTAATAGACAACTGATTCACCCCCCCCTCTTAGCTGCCTCTGGGTCCTAATAATTTATGACCTTGATCTTTGTCGACCTTATTTCACATAACTATTTCTAACTGAAGGTCAATTTGCAATCAGATTTCATGCCTCGATCACAATACCAACAACTACCTAATCATTCTCTTTCATCCATTCTTCTTTGAGCCGCATCAGTCTGTCATCAACCTGTGATTTGTGGTTTTATCTTTTAATGACCACTTGCTACACAAACAACCATGTCGATGAACATTTCATCGACCTCTGCATGTTTTCCATCTCAGCTCTACGGATGACACATCAGCATATATTTAACTCCACTGACATAGGGTTGGCTCAAACTTGAACAAATGGGAAACCCTTCTACCGATTGAACATTACCGGTATGACCAACACACTAATCAATCACACTTACTGGAAAAACATCATCCTGACAATTCATCTTGCCTTCCGGTATGACTTCATGTCATTCTTCCTGTTCACCTTACCAGGTGTTGTTGTGATTCATCAACATTCCGCCTCTTCATCAGAAACAAATAGCCAGCCTTCATACTGATTTATGCCTTACTGGTTATGACTCAAGCATGCCAACTCACTCTTGCATCTCACCTCATACCAGTGGTATCATCTGTCAACTCATAACATACTTCTCTTCATTATGCTGGTCCAATCTTCTTCATACCGGTTGTACTTCTCTCCTTCATACTAGTTGACACACTCTACCGGTAACCAATAATACAGGTTGAAATCAATGACAACTCAATGCCAACAATGTCTCCTTAGGCATTAAATTCTCCTCCCCTCTCCTCTCAATCCATCTCACGTTGACATTTTTCATTATGGAATTGGGTTGAAAGCTATCACATGAATCCTAAACCCATCAATCTTGACCCTTCATAAGCTCACTCAATCTTAGTCATTAAATCAACATTTTTTCCTATAAAAGGAGCTTATTCCCCAAGAAAAAAAAGGCATTAGAGAGCATTAGAGGATTTTTATTATAGTTGAATTTACATAGACATTAGGATCTTTCTCATAGCAACCCTTTTACACTTGCATAGCTTTTGTTTATCATCTACAACCATCTTGAATCTCCATATGGCATCCATGGATAGTGCTAAAAGCTAAGAGATACACTCATTTGGGACTTGGAGAGGGGAGAAACAAGGAAGAAGCATCAAAAGGCATCATGGAAGCATCTTAGGGAGATTTCTCTCCCTTCTCCTCTCTTATCTTTCTTTACTTATATACTTTTTAATCTTTCTTGATATGTTTGGAACAGTTTTAGTTCTTTGTATTGGTTTTATTGTTGGAAACTAACATTTGAACTTTGTTTTTTCCTTGTCCCCATTTCCACAGCATCTATCTTCTTTACAGTTGTCACAATTCTAAAAAAATACAAAAAATTGTGGTATCAACCTCAATAATATGTAGACTTAATCATCCCTTCTCTTGTCCTCCAAAATATTTTTGAATTTTTTATTTCAAGATGTCGAACAAATGTTTTGATAAAAAAAAAAAAGTCTATTGATGAGAAACACTTCTATGACATTCAAAAATATGATAATCCACTATGACAATAATTGGTATACCCATTAACTTTGAAGACAAAGAGCAATGGCACATCATCGGGTCTGGCTTTGAAATGGATTAGAAGAAGTTGTAACTCTTTCATGGATTTTTCCTAGTGGTTTTGTAGGATCTCATGTGTGATAATTTCTATTATTTTGATTCACTACTGTATTGGAGAAGATCTTAACATGGGATGAATAATACAACCTGGAATACAAATCTAAGCAATGACTAGACTCAGTGAACACTAAGCAATCAGAATAACCTTATTTTTGAGGTATTTGTGCAGTAATCCAATGAAGCAATTATTTAAAAAACTAATTCAAGAATGAATGTAATAAGCTCAAGTAAAAGAAGGTTATAGCATTGAGACTTGAAAGAAGATCCCATGACTCAAAACCCTAGAAAAGTTAACAAAGTGTCAAAATTGAGAAAGTAGCATATCCATCTCATTAAGAATGGTGTAGCCCAAAGCTCAAAACAAAGTATGACATATAAGTTGACAGTCATTTCATAGGGAGCAAATTGAAATGTTTCCAAATCACAAATACTCAAGGCCACTATAGAATAGTTCTAGACATATTTTCCAGATATTTAATATTAGAAATTTAAGACTTTCAATACATAAGTATTGACAAAATGAGATTTGTTAAAGTCTGAAAAATATTTTCTAGAATAAAATTTTGGAACACAGTGTGAAATCTGGTCGTAGAGACATTCAGATTGAGGAAAAGAGATTTTAATTTACCTAAACATGTTGATGTAGTTAAATATTAATAGCACACATAACACCAATATTTTTGACGTGGAAAACTCAACTAATGGAAAAACCACGGTGGGAACCTACCCACAATGAGATAATACCCTGTTAGAAGTAAATGTAAATATTACAATGGGGAATGCACATGCATTTAGACATACTGCCTAGATCTCATTGTTTAAACAAGAACCCAGAAAGGCTACAACCTTTAGGGAAGGATCACTGCCTTATATGAAGTCTCGCCGACTTACAAAAGAATTCAAACAATAATCCAGATTACATGAATTGTGAAAAATAGCATCTCCACATTCCTGAGTATGGTTTCGGTTAAGCTCACTGTCAAATCTTTTATGCAACACACTTCTTCATAGACTTCACACAACTGCCCTGCTACTGAATGATTGATACAATATTTACACATAGCATACTATCTTTCAATGATAATTACATTTATTTATACAAGTCATCAACCTATATTTCAAGGTCGGCCAAACCCTTAATACAAATTACAAAATAATAACCTCACACACTACATCAATGCATGCATACCAAAATGATGTCGGCTACGACATAGTCTAGACCCAAATCAATACCGCAAACATGCAACACCTCCAACAATTATGCCTCGATCATCCGCAAGATGCTACACCCACCAAGAATGTTGTATAACACGAAGAACATCACCAAACAAAGAAAATATTCAATAACATGCATAATAATCAATGCAGATCACCAATACGCATAAAAAATGATCTAGAGATATTCACAAGCAACGTTACTTGCATCACAACAACAACAATACTATAATCATCATCATCTCTCTACCAGAGCTCAAAAACACCAGCATAACTGATTGTCAACCTGAAAGATTCTTTTGTGGGTTTCCAAATCATGAACCACTCGAACTAATGACACACATCAACATCCAGAATACACCCCACACATCCACAACTAAAGATATTATATTTCCAGAGCAATACAAAGCACAAAACAAAATATCAAATAACATGAACATCTGAATAACATCTTTAATACCGGGTCTCATAACTTGATCAGATCAACATGCAGACCTCTTCAAATGGTAATGAACCATCTACAAAAAACATACCAGAAACCCTTTAATCTGTATCAGCTCATCTGTAACACACAGACTAAACCAAATCATTCAACCACACTGTAACATTGGAATACATAGAAGAATATGTTGACATCAATGACAACACATCAACCAACATCCAACAATCTCCCCCTATGTCATTGATGGCAACATATGAATATGAAAAACAATGAATGCAAAGAAAGAAATTAACTCACAACAATCTCCCTCAAAATCACAAGGATCAACTCCCCCTTAGAAAAACAACTCAAATCTCAAAATGCTCTATTCTCTCATAGAGTTTTTCACATGCTTCTCTCTCCATTTGACATGAATGAGAAAGGCTCAGTTTTTAGGATTCTCTCCCCACAAATCTATACATTTGAACCAACAATGAACATCAACACTAACTACTCCCCCTGAGTAGCAGCCTCACTCATCAATCCGGATCACAAGATATCTGTGTGAAGTTCACCAAACTGATGAAAATACATGCATCTTAGTTCTCATTAGGAGGGGAAATTACCCCTAACTTCTCTCTGAGATACTCAAAAGTATCTTTAGGCAAAGGCTTTATAAAGATATCTGCAATCTGTTCTTTTGTAGATACATACTCCAGTCTGACTTCTCTCTCATTCAAATTCTCTCTCAAGAAATGAAACTTGATTGATATATGCTTTCTTTTGCAATGCAACACTGGATTCTTTGAAATATTGATAGCACTTGAATTATCACAATATGTAGCAATAGGCTCATCATAAATAATTTCTATATCCTTCAACATCCACTTCATCCAAATTACCTGAGTACAATTGCTAGCAAACAACAATGTATTCAACTTCTATAGTAGATAAAGAAATATAATTCTGCTTCTTCCTTGCCCAAGAGACCAACTTCTTACCCAAAAAGAATGCACCACTGGTAGTGCTCTTTCGGTCATGAACATCACCTGCCCATTAAACATCTGTAAAAGCACTTAAGGTAAATTCATCATTCTTAGGATACACCAAAATCAACTGTCCCTTTCAAATATCTAAATATCCTTTTTATAGAAGTAACATGAGATTCCTTAGGCTCAACTTGAAATCTAGCAACATCTGAAGGAACACAATGGACCACTGAGAGGAGGGTGAATCAGTGGTAATAAAAAAATTTAACTTATCAATATGATTTAAACTCTAATCACATAAATCAATAAGCTATGAGCATAGATATTAAACTAATCAACACACACACATAAGAGGCAAACCTATAACATAAGATATACGAGGAAAACCCAATGTGGGAAAAACCTCAGTGAGAAATGCTGCTGGAGTCTACTGCTCCAATCCAGCCTCACAAGTAAATATAATTACAATGTTTATGTGCACCAACCCAAAGGAGCTACAACCCCTGAAGTTTATTGGCACCAACCCAAAGGAGCACCTACCCCTGCTCTGAGAATGCACTTAGAGATTTACAATGAACACATATTAAAAAGAAATAAAGTACCTTGTTACAAATGAGTTCTGTAACACCTTACAAATGTTCTACTCTTGAGATTGATTTGTCTCTCTTCTACTCTCTGATCTTTAGGCCTCAATCTCAACGCTCTGCCTTCTTCTTATCTTTGCAACCTTCTCTCTATTCTCTTCTCTGATCTCTCCTCCTTATTTTCCTCTCACAATGTATATAACTCACTATGTTATCTTCCTCAACTCTACACTTTCAAATCTCTCATTTCTACTACTCTCTACTCTTTGTTTCACACTCTTCACTGTCTTCTTTCCGCTCTGACCCTTAGCTTCTTTGTGTCTCCTCCACACATCTAAAAATTCTGCATGTAGTCTCTTCTATAGTATTATTCTTTCACTAGCATTGTGTTATTAACACTTGCATGGTCTACTTCTCTGTGACCCTCTTCTCTCTATTTTTTACACTCCACAGCAATAAAATTTCCATCAATATTTTTAGTTGGTTGACATACCCTCATTTAGAGATTTTTCAATCACCTCCATGAGGTAGGTTAGATCATAACTCATTAGACATCGGAAAAAATATGTTTGCATCATTATTAACAACATGATTCACACAATTTTCTAAGCAGCCTTAAAATTGTTCATATTTTAGTATACACTTTGATCTTATTGGCTTGGCATAGGAAATATACCACCTTTTGTATCTATCAACCAGCTAGCAATCTAGAACAACTTGTTCAAGTTTCCAGACCATTTATCTGACACACCAAAAAGTGTACTTCAATTTCTTTGAATCTGGACCATTTATCTCTTCTCTTGATTCAAGGATATATTCTCAAGTTTCTAAGAGATCATAACTTCCCGTTGTTTGGATTAGGTATCTTGAATCAACTACCTGCAATAAATATGTCTCCTTTGTTCTCTGTACTTAGTTTTCTATATTTAGCAAACTCAATCTATCCAACAAATTGGATTTTACCTCTGTCAATCATCTCGTGCCCTACAACCATCTGCAACCGATTCTTCATTAATGAAATCTCCATCTTGTTTCATAGATTGAAGTGACCACAACTACCCCCATTAATGAAATCTTTAGTTGGAGATTAGATCTTCAGAACAGAGTCAACAACAAGCCCTAGCTATCATCTGAATCAAATTTTCATTCTCCTACATGCAATCAACAAGCTCCACATCGTCAAAATAACATTCCAATCAGTCGGTCAACCCTTGGACAACTTCCACATTGATTATCTTCCCTATAACATGCAAACGTGTCATCCAAGTCACTCAGTCAGTGTCGGTCAACTGCCACGTGGTTCCCTATGCCTATCAGGTTGCTATCGTTATTATCAAAAGTCTTTTGGTCAACCATCTATGTTGCTAAAATCATATCATTTAGCATCCAAGTCACTTGGTCAAACTTGGTCAACATCCACATGGACCATCAAGTCTATCGACATGCATCCATGTCATCAAAAGTCTCTCAATTGGTCACACCAACTAACAATCTCAATCTTTCCTTATCCCGTAGTGTCAATTTCATGTCCATTCAACCCGTGCATGATAAGCTTTTGTATGTCATCAAGAAGCCTCCCTTCACATTTGTTAGCCCGCATGACACATCGCATGACCTCTTAACCCATGCGAGATAAGATACTTCTTTTCTTCTTGTGGTGTGCCATTACTTTTGTAAGCCCGCATGACTCCTTGTGTAGCTTCTTAACCTATGTGAGATAAGGGGATCCATAATCTTATCTTTAGTTCCTTATCCCACATGACCATCACTCTCCAAGATTACATTGTGTGGGATAATGAGAGAAAATTTAGTAACTTGCCCCGCATGACCATCACTAGTCATTTTTGACAATGCGGGATAACAAAATACATCTAAATTCTTATCCCACACAACCTTTTCTTTCTAGCTTTCTTTGATATAGGATAACTAGGTCCTAGTTAGTAATTTCATATTTTTTATCCCACAGGGTCTTTTGGAATTCGACCAACACACCGCAGGATAGTGTGTAACACTATTTTCTTTGCTTAAGCCTTATCCAACATGGTTATCCATATTCAACCACACATACAATGAGATAGTTGAGTAGCATAAACTGCATGTTATGTGCATCACCTGCCACAGTGAGTGTTATCCCGCAGGGTCAACCTGCATACATCCTTCGTAGTGCGGGATAGCCAGAGTCACATAACCCTCATGTTATTGATATCTTCTATAATAAGACAAACACGACTAGCCTGTCATGTTATTGACAACTGCAAATATATAACCATAATGTTATTGACATCTGCAGTCATATAACCCTCGTGTTATTGACAACTCCTATCGCATAACCTGTGTGTTATTGACATCTCCGGTCACCTTCTGCAGTTTCATAGAATATGATAACCTATAGGTTATTGACATCTATGACTGATACTTTCTGTAACCACATGCAACCAATACAATGATAACCTTCGTGTTATGCACAACTGCAACTTTACTTTTGTAGATTCAGACAAGCTTGCTCAATGCCATCACCACATTATGG
This sequence comes from Cryptomeria japonica, assembly GCF_030272615.1. Lineage (NCBI taxonomy): Eukaryota > Viridiplantae > Streptophyta > Pinopsida > Cupressales > Cupressaceae > Cryptomeria > Cryptomeria japonica. The sequence goes on from NC_081405.1 coordinate 611,731,625, forward strand.
CCTATGTCAACTTCATCCAGAAACCTATCCCAATAGCACATTCCATGGTTGCCACCTGTAACTCCATTTGGGACTAGCATGGATTGTTATATGACATGATATATTATATGATGTTGTAGCAACACTTATGTTCTTGGTCAAACCTATTTTCTCTATTCAATCATAGCACCATGGTCTTGGTCTTCAATCCACCTACAAGTCCAATAGAAGACTACATTGTCCTCTCTATTTAATTTGACGTCATTTACTCCATGCAACCTCCATGCATATTGATTCAACTTGCACAACTCTGCTAATATCATCTTCTTATGGAGTATTCATCATCCTGCATCTATGTCCTATTTGATTTCTCTTCATGCCTTTGCATCTCTCTACATCTCCATCCAGTGGGTGTCTTGCAAGTATCTTTGCACATTCTTTGTCATGCTGCAATTGTTCTCTAGGATACAAATCATCTCTGCTATTGACATGAATCAACTATGTCATGCACACACACATATTGACATCAATGACAACCTTAGTTCCAACAACATGACACCCAACATTCATTATATCAGTTCTACTCTAAGTCAAATACAGCAATCCACCAGTCCACCAATCATAGATCTATATCTGGTTTGATTAGCTTTCAGAGAATCATCATCCTTTGTTAGCTTACATTTGGTCACCATAGGTGTACCAACTGGTTTAAAGTCCTCAAAATCAAATTTATTCAACAATTCCTTCACATTCTTAGACTGAGATATGAAAATACCTTTATCCAACTGAGTAATTTGCAATCCCATAAAGAATTTCACTTTTCCAATCATAGACATCTCAAATTCATTCTGCATCTCTTCAGCAAATTTATTGCATTGGCAATCATTTCCTCCAAAGATAATATCATCAACAAAAACTTCAACAATTAAATATTACACTGATAAATATTGAAATAAAAATTACTGTCAATATAGCCTTTATTGAATCCAAGCTTCATCAAATACTTATCTAATCTAGCATACCAAGCTCTAGGGGCTTGCTTTAATCCATACAATGCTTTCTTCAACCGACAAACCATGTCCTTTCATTTGTCAGCTGAAATCCATCTGGTTGCTCAATGTAGACTTCTTCTTCCAACTCACCATTAAGAAAGGCTTATTTGACATCCATATGATAAACCTTGAAATATTTGGGAGAAGCATAGGCAAGAAATAATCTAACAACTTTGATTCTAGCCATCAGAGAAAAAGTCTCCTCATAATCAATTCCTTCCATCTGTGAATAACCTTTACATACAAGTCTATCTTTATTTCGAACAACTTCACCCTATTCATTCAACTTATTCTGAAATACCCATTTAGTTCCAATTACATTTTTATCCTTAGGTTTAGGAACAAGAATCCATGTATCATTTTCCTCAATCTAATTCAATTCTTCTTCCATAGCTTTAATCCAATTTTCATCTTTACATGCTTCATCAATATTTTTAGGCTCAACCTTAGAAATTAAACAAATTTCTTTGGCAAATCTTCTCCTAGTCATCACACCTTTATTCTTGTCACCAATAATTTGATTTTTTGAATGATTCAACCTTACATACCTAGGAGTTTTAGGATTTTCTTGAATTTCAGGCTCTTGAACTCTTTCATCAGAATTAGCATCCGCACCTTCATTCTCAAGATTTTCCAGAGCAATCTGAACTTGACTTTGGTTTGCACTTGCTTTCCTCTATCTAAACTGCCATCCTGATTGTTTGCTTCACCAATAGGAACAATAACTATATCTAAAGTCTCAACTCGAAGTTTGGACATTCACTCTATGAATTTATTATCTCAATAAATGAAGTTTATTTGTTTATCAACCCAGGGATGTATTACTTGAAATGGGCCTGCACTATATATGCACTAAGCTCCTGCAATAGCTATTCTGCATTACTACAACAACTAAACCTATTTGAAATAAGCAAGAAAGAATTATAACAAATGAATGGCTACAAGAAAAATCCGTATTAACATAAAACCCAATTAAAGAACTGTTAACTAAGTCCAAAGCTGACAAACAGGAATTACTTTGTTTGCTTTGGCTGTAGGAACAATCATAGGATCTGTTTCCAATGGCTACATGAACAGTCAATTGCCAGAATGACTATTGTAGCAGAAAGGGAAACTAAGTTAACAAATGCACATGAATAATCACCAAGTGGGCCCCCTTGGATGAGTGTATCAAGGCTTCCAAAGATAACTCTAAATACTTAGAATAGTATCACTTTATTGATTGTCTTTCAAAGGTTGATACACCACACAGAATGAAAGAACACTAAAAATACTCTGCAACTTTATTTCTAAACCTTCTATCTCTCTTCCCCTTCTCTCTCTAACCTCTGAAAAGAGGTGTAGACTCTTATTTAAAAGAAAAATACAACAACCTCCTACAATCTAGGTCACGTCGATGAAACAAGGTAGAGAATATTTATGATAGAAAACAAATGGAGTTAAGCCATTGAAAAACATGGATCTCTACTAAACCGCAACCAAGAATATAGCATGGTGGTATTACAAGATTTGGTTTTTACTGAAGACAAACATAAATGATTCTTGCATGCCCTGATATTCCTTTTCCACTCCTTATGCCCATTATTCTCTTTGCTGTTTTGAACTTTTAACCGCCCCTTGAATATCTCTAACTACATTCATGACGTGACACAATAACCACCTCTGCAACATCTTATTTACCCTATAATTAAAAAGATAGAACATGCAAGCATACACATATATCTATTTTAATTAATCAAAACACTTAAACATTTTACACATGATATTGCCTATGATAATCCGCATGGCAACAAGAATAATTCACATGGCAACAAGAATAATTGGTCAAGACAAAACAAGATTTAATGGGTTCAGTTAACATCTAGAATGCATATAGTCAAACTCTAATACATCATTATTATCCCATTATATGAATTAAAACATGGTAACACTTATGAGTTTTAAGAATAAAAGGAGCTAATAGCTCAGCTCATCATGGCCCCCAACTTAGTGTCTTGTTGATCCTCCAGCAAGAGGAAAATTTCTGATCTGGGCACTTACTCGCAAGTCACCAATAGTTCCCTATCTTGTACCTCCTATAGCCAAATTCCAATAAAATCCCTTCATTTTTTCCAGTCTGGCTCATCTGGCTTCTTTGGTGGCTTCCTCATATGGTTTTCTGCTACCCTATATCCCATTAATGGCCACATAAGGATAGGTGGCTGAAATATCAAGGGTAGCTAGTTATTGCTCTTTTCCCTACCCAAATGGATGTACTTAGGAGCTCTTTGTATAGCTGCATGAAAATTAGGCAGTGAATGAGGTTCACCCTATTTTAGGTCTTCTGGAAGATTATTCCAATGCTGAACCAGATATTCCATTGCAGCTACATTTTCATTTTTAATCAAATGTTCATATTCCTGGTATGTTTCCTCTCTTATTGATAACACCTAGCTCCTTACATAAGGTCTTGCTAACAATTTCTACCAATCATAATAAAGAAGCCATGGATTCTTGGCTTCAGCCCTAAGTGGTAATGGACAGTCAAATTCCAAATTTCTATATGTTTTGGCCTGAGTCCCCATACTGATTTCATTTTGCACCCATGATGTTAATGCTTTTATGTGAATGTCACCAATATATAATAAGGGATTCCACTCATTGTTAGAAGTCACAACATAGTTATGCAAATAAAATTCACACAACAAATTCTTAACAACTATTGGAGAGGTCTGATAAACATTATAAAATTCTTCTAGGGTATCTAAAGAAGGACTAAAGTCTCTAACAATGCGGTTTAGCTTAAAACTTAAATACTGCTCTTTTAGATGTAAAGCATAAACCCTTGGAGGAGCCCTACATTGTATCAACTCAGGAACCATACTGACAATTGTGTCAACTTTAGCTTTCAATTCCTCAATCTGATTATCCCTCTTTTCAATTTCTTTTTGTTGTTTATCAATAATTCCATGTAACCTAGCCCTCTCTATCTCCCACTATGTATAAAATGTAAGTGCAATAGACAAACTAGTGAGAGGTGAAGGAGGTCTATTAGCTGTTACCCGAGGGTGTGAGATTTCTTCAACATGTTCTCCTAATTGTTCTACTACTTGTGCCAGATTTGAAAGTCTATCGGCTCCATGTTTTTCTTGTGTTTTAATCTCTATTTGACTCTCATGCCCTTCTTCTGATGTTTCTACTGAAATGACTTCCACTGCATCCCTTACTGCTCAAACTTTCTGTTTACTCCACCGAGTCCTTCTTGCATACATTTTTTGGAGTGGCCGCAAGAATAGTTCTTGCAAGAGGTGTTGCTACAGGAGAATTTTCTTTTAGCCTACACTTTTTGGCTGTAGGAGAAACCTGCGCTACTTGAGGCTGCACTATGGTTTCTCTCTCTACGTCAATTGTCTCTACTTCTTTCCCTTTTCCTTTAGAAGATGTCGCTCCACTTTGAAGATGAGTGGAGGGCTACTCAATATTTGTTTCCATCACCATTTCTTTTGCAATAGTCAAATCTTCATTGGCAACATGAGGTTCATACTCCACAAAAACCCTAGGAGATGAGGGCTCTCCGATATTCTCCTCTTGGGTTGCTAATTATTCTGCAACAGGAGCATTTTTCTCCCTAAATTGTAGTATATCTTCAAATACCCCCCATGCCATTTGAGAAACATCTCTAAGAGAATGTTCTACTAATAATTTTATCAAGCCATGATGACTGACAGAACTATTTCCACCCTTTCATGTTTCTTTTGCACTTATGGAAATAAGGTGATATAGAAAATTGGGAACATTTACCCTTCGACCATGTCATAAATGACTAAGCAATTTAAAATGGACCAAATGCAAATTTGAGTACCTTCCATCACAAGTAATGTATTTCATCACATACAATGCCACCTGGGGCCATTCCGCTGGAAGAGATATCCACCTGATTCCCTGTTTGTCCACCCTTAGACATCCATCTGCTAGGTGTGTAAATTCTACCCTAGCGCTTCTCGCATCCTTAGATTCAGGAAACAACTCTCCTTCCTACAACAACCCAGTAACTTCAGCTATTCACTGCTCAGTGGCAATGAATCTCAATCCCTTGATAGAGGCCTCTCCCTCATTGAATGTACACATAAATTCGGAAGCAATTTTTTCATTGTAATCCGTTATGTTGAGAAAATAATCAATCCACCCATGCATACAGAAGTAATGCTTACATTGGACATCGTGCAACAACATGTCATGAATTAGAGGCTTATGGCGGATAAGATCTCCATCCATGACTATTTCGACTCTCAAAATAATTTCCACAACAGAGAATGAGGGACTGAAATAACTTGCAAAACTGAAAATATTTTGCTCGAAAATACCTTACTTCCAATTTCTTTCAATGATTTTGGTGGCATGATGAACTGATCACTCATGGCAAAGAATGTCTTATTCAAAAATGATGTTAGGCAAATAAAAAAAAATTAGTGACAAGGACGGATAATTACTCGACATGGAAATCGGACCATTAAACACCCCCCCCCCCCCCCCAACTTATGATGACATGTGTCCACACATGCGGAAAGGACAGAGGGAAGGGTACACGGATTTAAAATAGGCAATAATCATAGAAAAGTAATAAATGCATAATTAATAAAAAGTAAACAATGTACATACCTGTAGTCGTACCAATAAATGTTGCATGAAACGATTAGCTAATAAAAAGGGGTGAAATGAGATGATGTGACATGAATTAAGTGATAGACAGAGAGATGGAATCGGATGAAGTGGACGAAATTTTTTTATTATCAAAGAATAATATTTCCATAAGACATGGAAATATTTTTATGAAAGTATGCTTGAAGAATTTATTGAGTGCTTAGAACGCTCCCTGCAGAAGCTGCAGGAACTGCACCCTTATTATCTTCTCCAGTTGCTGTAGGAACTGATGTTTTATCTTGGCTGGTGAATTGCTGCAGGAACTGTTCTTTGGTTGCAGGCTTATGATATAGGCATAGTCGATGACCATTCACTAGAAGCTTGAATCTAACTGGATCTATAGTGCTCAAGCTGACTGCTCCATTTGTAAAAACTTCATCTATTTCATATGGGCCTAACCATCTTGTCTACAGCTTTCCCATAGTATATTTATATCTTGAATCATCTAGCAGTGCCCAATCACCTGTTTTAAATTTTCTCTCCTTTACGTACTTATCATGCCATTTAGCTCTTTGATTTTGAATAAGTTCTGCATGTTGGACGATCATCTTTCTCAACTCATCCAAAGCATTTAATTGTAGAATGCGGTCTCTTTGTGCTTCAGAGAGTGTCATATTCAATTGAAGAGTTGTTCTAAGAGTTTTGTGCTCAAACTCAATGGGCATCATTGTTGTTTTTCCACACACCATTTCAAAAGGTGTAAAACCAATTGGTGTCTTCCATATTGTTCTGTATGCCCAAATGGCTTCAGGAAGTCTATGTGACCAATCTTTCTTATGAAGAGATACTATCTTGGTAAGAATGGCTTCTAAATCTCTGTTTGTGACTTCTACTTGACCATTTTCTTGTGGATTATATGGGGTAGACTTCATGTGCCTAATATTATATTCATTAACCAATGCTGCAAGCAATGTAGAAGTAAACTGTGGTCCTTGGTCTGAAACAATCTCTCTTGGAACTCCATACTTGGTAAATATTTCTTCATAAAGAAATTCAGCTACTTTATTATCTCTTGCATGTGTCATAGCTTGTGCTTCCACCCATTTGGTGACATAATCAGTGCATGCTAGAATATGTGATTTCCCATTTGAAGGAGGATCAATCGGCCCAACAAAATCTAATCCTCATTTATCAAATGGTGCAACTAATATCTGGGGATATAATGGCATTTCATCAGATCTGGTAGGCCTACCCATGCGCTAGCATTTATCACATTTTCTAGTATATTCTGTTGCATCCTTATATAATGTTGGCCAATAATATCCCGTACCAAGTATTTTAAGTGTTGTTATTTTAGCAACAAAATGTCCTCCACATAGTTCATCATGACATGCATGAAGGATATCATATGTTTCATCCTCTCTTACACATCTTCTCATGACTTGGTCAAGTCCAGTATAAAATACACAATCAGAAATCCATGAGAAATTAAAGTTTTTCTCAACTAACAGTTGTCTTTCTTTAGGAGAAAAATGAATTGGCATCTCATTAGCAGCTAAATAATTTGCAATATCAACATACCAGGGAGTGTGTGCTTTTATAAGGAACAAATGTTCATATGGAAAAGCATCATCTATGGCTGCAGGATCATCCTGCAGTTGAAGCCTAGAAAGATAATTTGCAACTATATTGGATTTACCTGGTTTATCAACAACTGTAATGTCAAATTCCTACATCAATAGTAACCAACGAGCCAATCTTCTTGTAATTGAAGGTTTTTTAATGAGATATCTGATTGCTGTGTAATCAGTGTACACAAATATCAGATATCCTGTTATATAATACCTGAATTTGTTTAGTGCATATATAACTGCTAACATCTCCTTTTTAGTGATAGTGTAATTCAGCTCAGGCCCTTGCATGTTCTTGCTGATGAAATAAATTGCATTCTCCAAATTGTCAATCTTTTGTCCCAAAACTACTCCTATGGCATAATCTAATGCATCTGTATGAATATGAAAAGGTAAGGACCAGTTCAGACCCTTGAGCACTGGTGTTTAAGTCAATGCATGTTTGAGCTTCAATAAAGCTTCATTGCATGAGGGAGTCCAATTAAATTTCATATAATTGGTCAAAAGAGAATATAAAGGGCCTGCAATTTTGTTGAAATCCTTGATAAACCTCCTATAATATCCAGCATGACCAAGGAAACTTCTAACATCCTTTTTCTTTACAGGTGCAAGGAGGTTTTGAATGACTTCTATTTTTGCTGGTTCAACTTATATTCCATTGATAGAGATATGATGACCAAGAACTATACCTTCCTGCATCATCATGAAGCACTTTTCACTGTTTAATGATAAATTGTAGTTTTCACACCACTGCAAAATTTTCTTCAGATTATTTAATGCCTCTTCAAATTAAGAACCATAGGTGGTAAAATCATCCATATAGATCTCCATGCTATCCAGGGAAATATCTAAAAATATGCTTATCACTACTCTTTCAAAAGTAGCAAGAGAATTACATAATCCAAAAGGAAGAACATAATATGCATATGTTCCCCAAGGACAAGTAAATGTAGTTTTTTCTTGGTCCTCAGGAGAAATTTGAATCTGGTTGTAGTCATTGACTCCATCCAAGAATGAGAAGTACCACTTCCCTGCCAAGGAGTCTAATACCTGATCTACAAATGGTAATGGAAAATGATCCTTCCTGGTTTCTAAATTCAAAGATCTGTAATCCACACATACCCTCCATTTACCTCCTTTCTTTGGAACTATCACTAGAGGTGACACCCATTGACTATCCAAGATAGGATAGATAAATCCAACATTGAATAATTTTTGCAATTCCTCTTTAACTATTTCTCTTAATGCATGATTAATTCTTCTTTGTGGCTATCTAAATGGTCTATAGTCCTCTTTTATGTAGATACGGTGGGTACAAACTATAGGATCAATTCCATGCATGTCTTTGTAATCCCATGCAAAAGTGTGTTGATGACATTTAAGCAAGTCAACTGGTGTTATTCTTTGAGTCCCTATGAGTTAATTATTGATATTCAAATATTTGTTTAGATCAACTTACACTTTGACAGTAAGATCAACCTGAGATGCCTAAGAAATATGAGAAGTGCAGACTTCCTATGGCAACAGGGTATGCAAAATATCAGTGGCTGCAGGAAAATCTAATGCTGGAATATTTGATACTAACTCCTGCGAGTGCTACTCTTGTTTTAATTGATTTGCCAGAATTTTATAGATAATTGAATCATCATCATGAAGTTGTATGAATGGTTCTCTATTATTGATAGAGTCAACTCCTTCCTCAAATTCTTCTCCTACATTAGGCCAAATGGCTTGTTGTTGATCAAGTTGGGGTTGAGCAGGATAAATACAGAGCCAAAGTTTTGGTTGTATTTCCATCTGAAATAGTCATATCTCTTGACCGACATCCAATATATGCATCGCCTGTAGAAAGACAAGGTCTTCCCAAAATAACTGGATATCCTCCCAATGTGGCTTTAGGAGACAAAATCATTAAATCTACATGATATTCCCAAGAATCCAAAGTAACAACCACATCTTCAATCATACCATAAGGCCAAACAATGGAACTGACAGCAAGCTGCAGGACTGTAGGTGTAGGTCTAAGACTGGTTATGTCAAGTTTTTGCATAACATCTCTTGTCATTACATTGATGGATGCTACCAAATCTATTGAACCATTCTTTATCTAAGTTCCATTGATGACTATTTTCACAACAGGGCTACCAAGATCAGTATATTTAGGAATTGAAACCTTTCCTAACATGATATCAGCCAATTGACCCATTACATACACTGTTTGCGGATCCTTTTTCTTTCTACCATGTTTCTTCAAACATGCCTCCTTAAGTGTCTTACCATAAATAGGGACAACCTTAATAGCTTGTAACAATGGAATTTTAACACATACGTGTTTCACTTGATCTATGATATCAAAACTTAGTTCCTCTTCCTGTTGAATATCTTTAGCTTGCAACGTCTAAGGAAATGGGGGTATTTGCTGATTTTGAGGTATTTGGGTTGTTGGACTAGAGATTTCTTGTTCCTTTTGTATCTTAGCTATAACTGGTGGAGATGGGTTAGGTAAGGTTGTCCCAGACCTGAGGTGAATATCACTTATAGAAAGAGAATAAGTCGGGTATTGATTAGGATCAACTAAATAAACTTGTTGTTGTTGCTGAGGCTTGTTATTAGGATTTGGTATTGGTTGAGTGGGCAACTATGCAGGTTTAGGTGGAACAATATTGGCTGCAGGAGGAGGCATTATTGCAGGTGGTTGTGGCTGTGACATAGGTTGCTAATAACCAAATGACTGATTTGCCCATGGCTGACCTCCTCTCCATTGAGGGGCAGGTTGCCAATTCCCTTGGAATTGTTGCCATTGTCCCTGAGGTTGAGACCAATTTCCTTGTGGTTGCTACCACTGTGGAGTTTGATTTGAAAAATGCCACCCTTGGCCTTGAGGATTAGACCAATTTTGATAATTTCTAAAATTTTGAGCATATGGGGATTGCCATTGATTATTTTGTGTATAGGAATTTCCACTATAACCAGAAAAAGAAAGTGGATCATGAGGCATACCTTGTCTTGGAAAATTTGGCCTTCTTTGAGAAACATAGAAAACTTGTTCATCATCACCTTGTATTGTCTTGAAATCAGGAACTTCAAGATTTACAACCATTTTACATCTGCAGTCTCTTTTCCTCTGTTTACAATGTGGGCAAAATTCTACAAGAACTGCATCAACTTCCTCATGTTTCTTCTTAGCTGAAAGTGTGTCCAATTGAGAAACCATATTGTTTATGATATCCTCCTTAAAATCCTTCAACAAATGGCTAATCTCCATTCGATAAACTCCATTACTGGATGTTGATGAAGAAACCCCCGACTTGAAATGCCTACTCTTCTTAGAAGAAGATCTAGAATAATTTTGAAAATTTTGTCCAATGTCATTCCATGTTGATTGTGTTATGTCACCTCCTCCCATAAGATCCAAAGTGTCTGTGCATTCATCACTGATTCCTCTTAAAAATATCAACTTAAGAGACTCTTCATTTAGAGTACTATGCTTGGACTTTTTGACACCGAATAAAAATCTCTCCAGATAATCCTCTAGACTCTCATCTTCTTTATGTGTCATTATAAAAATATCATCCCAATGGCGGTCAGTCCCTCTACAATAATCCTTGTATTTCACAAGAAACAACCGTTTCATCTCATCCCATATAGTGATTGTGCTACTCCCTAGACTCATAAACCATCTCAAAGCTAACTCTTTCAAAGTGGCAGGGAATATTTTGAGTCTATGGGCATCTGTAGTATAATCACAACTCTTACAAAGGATATCAAACTCAAACAAGAAAGTGTCGAGGTCTTCTGTCACTAATCTATAGAATTTAGGAAAGGAAGAAGCTAGAATGTTCTTGAGATTAGCATTATCATGCTGATCAGATATAGGAAACTCAAATGTTGGAGTCACAGGTGGAGGTGGGTTATTCCCACTAGGGGGTGGATTTCCTTGCATTGGGCTTTGAGGAGGAGTTACTAAATGAATTTCCTCTTCAAGAGGTCCAAAGAGAAAATGGAGGCTATTCTTAGGAAGTTCAAATTCAAGAGGGTTCAAATTATCCGAGATTTGGTATAGTGCAGCAAAAGGATTTACATCTAGGGGTCATATGGATCCAGTCTTGTATGGTTAGGATGGCTGGGAAGGAATCTACCTTGAGCATCTCTTCTTTGTCTATGCATTCAGATTTATGAGAATTACTTTAAACAAACCGATTTATCAAAAACAACTATATTGAAAGCTAAAAATTAATAACCATAACATATTCTTAGTTTGAGACCATCCTCGACAATGATGCCCAAAATGTTTGCTTCACCAATAGGAACAATAACTATAGCTAAAGTCTCAACCTAAATTTTGGACATTCCCTCTGTGAGGTTATTATCTCCATAACTGAAGTTCATTTATTTATCAACCTAGGGATGTATTACTTGAAATAGGTCTATACTATATATGCACTAAGTTCCTGCAATAGCTATTCTACATAACTGCAGCAACTAAGCCTATTTGAAATAAGCAAGCAAGAATTATAACAACTGAATGGCTATAGGAAAAATCTGCATTAACATAAAACCCAATTATAGAACTGTTAACTAAGTCCAAAGCTGACAAACAAAAATTACTCTGTTTGCTTTGGCTATAGGAACAATCACAGGATTTGTTTCCAATGGCTGCAGGAAGAGTCAATTGCCAGAATGACTACTGCAACATAAAGGAAAACTAAGTTAATAAATGCATAGGAATACTCACCAAGTGGGCCCCCTTGGATGAGTGTATCCAAGCTTCCAAAGATAACTCTAAATACTTAGAATAATATCACTTTATTCATTGTCTTTCAAAGGTCGATACAACACATCGAATGAAAGACAGCTAAAATCACTCTGCAACTTTATTTCTAAACCTTTTGTCTCTCTTCCCCTTCTCTCTCTAACCTCTGAGAAGAGGTGCAAATTCTTATTTAAAATAAAACTACAACAACCTCCTACAATCTAGCTCACGTCGATGAAACAAGGTGGAGAATATTTATGACAAAAATCAAATGGAGTTAAGCCACTGAAAATGTGGATCTCTACTAAACCGCAACCAAGAATATAGCATGGCAGTATTACAAGATTCCATGTTTACTGAAGACAAACATAAATGAGTCTTGCGCGCCCTGCTATTCCTTTGCCGCTCCTTACACCCATTATTCTCTTTGTTGTTTTGAACTTTTAACTGCCCCTTGAATATCTCTAACTGGCTTCATGACGTGACACAATAACCACCTCTGCAACATCTTATTTACCCTACAATTAAAAAGATAGAACATACAAGCATACACATATATCTATTTTAATTAATTAAAAAACTTATACATTTTACACATGATATCGCCTATGATAATCCACATGGCAACATGATTAATTCACATGGCAACAAGAATAATTCACATGGCAACATCAATAATTGGTCAAGACAAAATAGGATTTAATGGGTTTAGTTAACATTTGGAATGCATATAGTCAAACTCTAATATATCATTACTATCCCATTATACGAATTAAAACATGGTAAAAACTTATGAGTTTTAAGAATAAAAGGAGCTAATATCTCAGCTCATCACTGATCATCAAAATCATATCTGCAAGATTTGATCTATCTTACATTATCTTCATTAACCTTCACATTAACACTTTCAACAATCTTTCTCAACCTTTTATTATAAAACCGGTAGGCCTTACTTCTAGTAGAATAACCAAGAAATATTCCTTCATCACATCTAGCATCAAAATTTCCAAGATCTTCATCTCTTTTGATATAGCATTTACTACCAAAAATTCTAACATATCTAACAGTAGGAGCATGACCAAACCATAACTCATTAGGAGTCTTACCAGTATCACCTTTGACATTTACCCAGTTAAGAGTGTATACTGCAGTACTTACAGCTTCTCTCCAGAACGTTTCCTCCAATCATCTTGGTTCTAGAAGCTTCTTGAACTATTCTATTCTTTCTCTCTACAACACCATTCTATTGTGGTGTCCTATGAGCAAATAACTATTGTTTTCATGCTAGAAATCATTAAATTTAATAAGCTAATTAGGAAATAAGGACGATCACAGATCCTTAACTAATCAAGATGATTTAAAACATAAGTCAATAGAATAATATTCTAGAATCGAAAGATTTAAACAAATTCAAACTCCCTATTCCAGATTTGCACTTCCATTGTTCTTCTCCAAATTGCATGTATGGCTCTCATGTATTGCACTGGGATTTTCTTGCATAAGATGGAAATTGTTTTGAAGAGTGTGATCTAGATTGATTTGAGAAATTGATGTTGTTTATATAGATTTTCAAGAGATATGGGGAGGGATTTTGAACTGAAGTCCTGATTGGGAGTGAACTGTTTTAGATTGATTAGTTAACAGAGCTGATTGATTTGTTAACTGAGAATGATTGAATAGTCAACTAAATAGATTAGATTGTGAACTAAATAGATTGAAGAGATGACTGAATTGATTGATTAGTTAGAAAAGGTGATGTGAAGTGAAAAGGGGAGATTGGAGAGTTAACTGAGTTAATTGATTTGATCAATCAGTTATGATTTTTAACATGTGTTGTAGGAGATTGAATTGAAATTCAACTTCATTCTTATTTGGATTTGAATTTGGGTTTTCGAATGCTGAAATGCGCATGAGATTAACTGAAATTCATTGAAATTCAGATTGGGTGAAATGTTAATTTGATGAAATTGGAATTAGATGAAATTAAGTTGAAATTCGAATTTGGGGATTTGGAAGAAAGAGTTAATTAATTAAATAATTTAAATAAAATTATTTAATCTTTAGAAATGAGGTTAATTAAATCATAAAGATTATTTAATTAAGGAATTAATCGTGATTAATTAAATAAATAATATTTAATTAATAGTTGAGATAGGGTTAACTGATTAATTAATTAAAGGATATAAATTTGATAATTAGAAATGTTAAAAATGATGTTTGAGGCAGTTTAGAAGAATAATTAACTTAATTAAATAATTAAAGAATTACTTAATTAATTAGGATGAATAATTACTGTATGATTAATGAGACATTTTTAGGTGTCTACATTTGCTCCTCTTTGAGACAATGTCGGAATGACGTTGTTTCAAGGAAAATGAAAAATATTCTGCCCTAGTATGCCTCAACAATATTAAGGTATAATGCCCCCTCGAGAAATTGTTTGTGCATTGAAGGCATGAATGATTTCTTGAAAGAAGAAGAATTTTATATGAGAGATGGAAGAATGGTTAGTTGATGACATGAATGAGTTTGATTGGATAGAAGAAATGGTTAGAATGATTTGTAGATTGATTGATTGATCAATTGGATTGATAAGATTGATTAGATTGAGATAAAGTCTGGTTTCAGGATGAACACGTCCTATATAAGACAAAAATGATCAAAACGTCTAGTTTCAAGAAGGATACATACTATATAAGATGAAGATAAATGATCATGTTTGGTTTCAAGAAGGAATATCCTGTATAAGAAAAATGATAGATCAAAATATGACGAAAGTGAAGAATAATTGATTGATACATAGAATAGTTGATATGAGGAAATGATTTGAGATGGAATTAAATAGATGAAAAGATTGGAATTAAGTGATGAGAGAGACCATGTTAGATGAATGAATGATAATGAAGAATAATTAGGTCAATCCACGAACAAATACTTGATGAAAGAGTGATCTTGAATGATACAATCAACATGATGAGATGAATGATGGAATAATGAACTTTTGTGCCTTTATTAATAGTACAACACAGATTCATCACTGAGCCTTATTATGTAATAATGAATCTGCGTACATCAGGGTATAAGGAACCAAGATGTAAAGGTATCTCATTGCAAAGAAAAAATATGTAGCAAACAAGGAGTGAACCCTCCATTTTGGGAATAGCGCTAGGGGTCGAGGTATGTGCGGTAGTCACAAGCATAGATATCCCTGACTTTAATTTTTGCATAGGATACTTGCCAAATGAACATACCAATCACAAACACCCACTGGAACTATTGCCCTAGAACTTCATTGGTTCACACCACAAACAACAAACATAGAAAAAGATCATGCTCATCGCGGCTCCTCTAGTCACTTGTGGACATCCTTGAGTAGCATAGTAACATGACCTGTCACCAATTGATAAAAGATAAAGACCAACTAGGACAAAATGCAATAGCCATACTAATCCATGTCTTCGTTTTGATTGCTTGATGTGATGGTCGATAATGTCTAGTTTCAGAAAGTTGTGGACCTCGTTTAAGACTGACCTGTCTAGTTTCGAGTGTATCCTCTTCTGTTTAAGACAAGACAATGATCATTTGATATAGATAGTTGTCGATCGATAATACAGTTTGATTAGCTTGGTTGCAGATTTTGATTAGATAGTTTTATCCTTTGCGAACTTCATGCGAAGTGTTTGCTGGATATCTGCTAGGGTGTTTGATTCTTGCGAGATATTTTATTGCAAGTTTTTGATGTTTTTCAATTTTTAGTTTGTTTTTCGAGGTTTACAATGTTTAGGTTTTTTTCAGGATCGTATTTGAATGTTTTTGGTTGATTTTGTTGGATTTTTTGATGTTTTTGATATTTATTCAGGATCTTTTTATGATTTTTATGATTTTTTCATGACTTTATCTGATTTTTATGATTTTTTCAGGACTTTATCTGATTTTTAGGATTTTATCAGGACTTTATCTGATTTTTAAGATTTTTTCAAGACATTATCTGATTTTTAAGATTTTTTGTAGCTATGCCCCCAGTATGCAGACCTATTATGACATGATGATCTAGGCGATGCATATGGAAACAATGAATTTTTGATATGAGTTATGCTAATGCAAGATGCATGATGAATATGCAATTCTTATTTGAACAAGGATGATTCTGTGCGTCTTTCATTATAAAATACACTAATTGGACTAAAGGTGCAAAACATTTTAGAGATAGGAGTTCATTCCATTCTTAGAAGACCTTAGATCATCCAATCTAACACACTATGTAGCCAAGATTTATGAATGGAGGCATGGAAAACTTCTCCATCAATTCTTGAAACTTTTGATCTTCTTTTGCCCATGTGTGTGTACAGTTGAGTTTATTCCTGCCCATATAACCATTACAGACCCTTGGAATCCTATGTGGCTAGCTATGTGAGTTATTCTAACTTCAAAAGCAACCTAGATAGAGCCTCATTTCCAACAAGATTTTAGGGCTCCGATGAGCTTATACACCGTAATCTCTCGAATATTGCTCCATTGCTAGCAGGCGTCCATATCCCTGATGGAGTTACTTGCATGTTCCCTTAGTCAAGCTTTTATTGCACATTTTTGCATGTTATTTCAGTTATATATCATTTCTCATTTTGCCTTTAATTAGATATTGGCATAACACTTTTTTCTTTTATTTTCTTACCTTGACTTGTAAGTAATGATGACACCTACTTGGGTATGACAATTACAGCAGCGCTGAAGCAGAATATTGGATTTTTCACTAGCCATAGGGCCAACTAGGTATCTGTAATGACTTAGAGCATGTGATTAATGTGTGAGATATATCAATTGATAGATGTTGGGTAACAAGCCTTAATAGTGAAACCTCTACACAACCATGGATAAAGCTTAATCACAAGGTTTCATTGAAGATAAATGTCTAAAGACCTCCTAAAGACTTCATGAACAAGTATCTAGGAAATGAGGCCACCTTCTCTCCTTTCAATGTAGACAGGTGAATGACTTAGACAATCACCTTGTTTTATTGATGCAACTATATGCGCAAGCAAAGATTATAGGCTATGAAGATTGAAAATGCGATGCATTTAGGAAATAAACTATATGAGATGCAACACATTTAAGGAAAATGATATGCAAATGCGGAAAGTAAATGCTAAATTAACCCAACCCTTAGATGTAATATCTTTTAAGGTAGATGTTGTTATTGGGTCGGTATGAATTTTGTGTAAATAATTCATTGGTCTTTGTTTGAAGAGTTGGATAAACCTGTCTTTTTCAATAGGTTATTCAACTGGGTGTATTCCATGTACATGTTTGGCTATAACCTCATTATTTTCAAACCAATCTAGCTATGGTAAATCTTCTTGCCCCCAATCTTTTAAGTGTAGGTGTATGAGGCAAATAGATTTTGGTTCCGAAGTTGTGACATGAGCGGGTGCTATGCCTGTTTCTATTGATGCATTTGAAGAGGATGATGAAGCCAACCAGGAGTTGATCTCATTAGCTGGTGTTATGCATGTGCTTGAAGAAGATGATGGAACAATTTGGGTGTTGATTTTATTAGCTAGTTCCATGCTTGTTTCTGTCACCACATTGTCATGTGAAAATGGTGCACATACAATCATTGATAAATTATTCTAGATACGGTATGATTTGGATCATGAAGGAGACTAAGAGAAATGGTAAGTTCATTTGAGAGGAATCTTGTGAGAAACATGGAGGATTATGACATGGAGATGAAGGGATGGAGAGATCTTGATTAGGATTTGGAGAAATAATGGGATCTTGCTTAGGGCATGAAGGTGAAGGAATCCTTTGATCTTGAATTTGAAAGGGATTATTAGGAAGGATGAAAGGGATGTCCTGATCTTGCTTAGGAGGTGGATGTTGGATGGGACTTGAAAGACCACTTTTTTCTTGAGATAAAAGGGGATCATTATGAGTAGAATAGAAGAGAATGAGGGGATCATCATAGGATTCTTCTTCGGTGGGATCTTGATCAAAAATTGGGTAGGATGGAAGGGTTTGTTCTTGATCTTGAGTTGTTTCATGACTAATTTCTTCTGATTTTGGATTATCCTTTTGATATGGGGAATGATTTTGGATATGAATGGGAGATTTTTGGAAGGTTTCAACACTTTGGCCTAATGAGAAAGGATTTTGAATGAGAGTCTCTAAATCATAACTTGGATTAGATTGGATTTGTACGATGGATAGCCCTTGGGAGATTGTGTTATTGGATAGATATGGTGTGGACTGCTCTTGTGTGACTTCAGGGGATGATGAAATGGTGGATAGATATGATTGATTTGGAATTTGGGACTTGATTTTGGTTGAAAGGGGTTTGAATGTTGAGTTGATGTGATTGGTATGATTGATATGTTGGGTTGAAAGAAAAATAAGGTTGACATGACTCTAATGTTGGTTGAACTGAAGCAGGAGTGATTTTATTGAAGAATGAAGGTTGACATGTTTGAATGGTCTCACAAGAAAAATAAGGTTGCCTTGATAATGATTCCCTTGTGGTTATCACTTCCCTCATCATTTTTTCTAACCAATCCCTATGGTTGTTAAGACTAGTCATTTCTCTCATTTGTTGAGCTAAAATCTCTATGGATGATGATGGAATAGGAATGGAAGGGATGAATTCTTCACCTTCCCTATGAAATGCATAACACCATTCCATGATGTTCGCTTGATTGGTTTGGACCTAAGATTGCAACAGGTAAGATGTTTTCTTCATTTATCGAATGTTGCAATGTTTGATTTTGATTTTGATGTTGATGTTGACACTTGATCTTTTTGAAAAATGTTGCAAAGATGCAATAGAAAATCAATGAAAAACAACTTGACATAACCAAAAGAGAGCATTGTTTAAAATTTTTTTTCAAACCCTTGTGGATGTTGAGATCTTTTTCAAAACCTCATTTTTTGTTTTCAATAAAATTTTGGTCATTCGATAGCACATCAAGTAGACTCTCCTATGGTCAAAAGGTCATAAATATTACCATAGCCCACATATTGATACTCCATCAGCTCAAACAACCCTATCACACCCTAAGGTGTGCCCTTTTTTTTCCTTTGTCCAGAAATTAAACCAAAGAGGATTGCTCCTGAATTGGCTCATTATCCTGGGAGATATATGGTGAGTGTCTTGGGGGTGGATTCTTTCCCACCCTTGCACCGTGATAGTATAAGTGTCTAGTTACTGACTCGGTTTGGCCTCTAGATCCTAAGGTATTTAATCAGGGTTTCGTTCAGGTGGTCATAATCAACAGCGTGTTATGCTTCATTAAGGAGGTCTCCCAGTCTGAAGAGGTCACGCTCTACAGATTTTCTCATACCACATAGGCATTGAGGGAGGTATAACGTCGTTATGATAGCATGTATCATCTGTTTCTTACAATTTTCATTGCAAACATATTTATTTTATAGTGGTTTAGAATACTTGGCATTAGTCGTTTCCACTTAGGTCATTCCCTCTCACTTGGCCTTATGGGCTACTTGGGAGGTAGGCCTTCTAAAGGTTTTATCACTAATGCAGAATTGACAGAAAGCATGAAAGAGACCTAGGTCTAGCTTTTTGGTCACCCAGTTAAGGGGAGAGCATATGCCTACCACCTTGAAAACACGGAAAACAAAGTTCTTTTTAAACCTTCATCGCAAAATTGTCTATACTACTTGGAGATGTTGCTCCAAAAGACATGATGTTTATTTTATCCGATATTGCTATGATGCGGAAATAAAAAGTAGAATGTTTGTTTTGTTCTTTTTAACAACACAAATGAAAGTCTGTCTAAGCTACCCCTACAAGAAAATCAAAAAGTTGTTAGCACATGGTGGGCTTTCCAGCCTAATTCTTCCTCTTGGTTACAAATTTGACCTTTCTATTTGTAGAAACAAATCTAATTACTGACAAAAAAAAAAAGAGAAAATGAAACAAAGACATTCTAACCTTTACTAGCAAGTGTGAACTACCTTCTAAGAAAATGTGAACTAATATACTAGCAAATGCGAATTAATGTATAATCAAATGCGAATTACTGTCTAAGCAATTGCGAACTAACATACTAGCAAATGTGAATTAATGTGTAATCAAATGTGAATTACCATCTAAGCATTTGCAAATTACTTACTGAACTTGAAAAATTAATTTAGATAGAAGAAAAAGATAGAAGAGAGGTCAATTTTCACTTTCGATGAATTCATTCCAGGTAAGATGGGCTAGAATTTTGATGTCATCATAAACCTTGAACTTTTTCAGGAACTTGCCTATAGTACGCTAATATTTAATGATGGCTTCTTCTTTCTCAATTTCTTGGATGTTCTTTCCTGCCTTCACAAGTCTTTGATATGCTTTTTGTTGTCTCTTGTGCTCTTTCCTCCTCCTGGCACCTGAAATTTTGAAAGTTACCTTATTTGCCATGGGGTTAAAGATATTGCATGCACAAAAAACAAATTTGCCTGAATTGAATTTTTTTTATGGGTTAATCTTGCAAATACAATTAAAGCCAACACAATAATAAAAATTGAAATTATGGGTTAACTGTGCAATTGCGTATTAGTTAAAGCAATTGCAAATCTTAATGATAGCAATTGTGCATTAATAATGGCAATTGCAAATTATTGTCAATACAAGTGTGCACTCCATTTTTCTTGTTCTGTACGACACTTGCAAATCACAAAAAAAATAGAATCAGAGGTCATTTCACGTCGGGTTCACCATTGTTTTCATGCTAGAAATCATTAAATTTAATAAGCTAATCAGGAAATAAGGACGATCATAGATCCTTAACTAATCAAGCTGATTTAAAACATAAGTCAATAGAATAATATGCTAGAATCGAAAGATTTAAACAAATTCAAACTCCCTATTCCAGATTTGCGCTTTCATTGTTCTTCTCCAAATTGCGTGTATGGCTCTCAGGTATTGCACTGGGATTTTCCTGCATAAGATGAATTTTTTTTTGAAGAGTGTGATCTAGATTGATTTGAGAAATTGATGTTGTTTATATAGATTTTCAAGAGAGATGGGGAGGGATTTGAACTCAAGTCCTGATTGGGAGTGAACTGATTTAGATTGATTAGTTAACAAAGTTGATTGATTTGTTAACTCAGATTGATTGAATAATCAACTAAATAGATTGGATAGTGGACTGAATAGATTATCCAGTTGACTGAGTTGATTGAAGAGATGACTAAATTGATTGATTAGTCAAAAAAGGTGATTTGAAGTGAAAAGGGGAGATTGGAGAGTTAACTGATTTGATCAATCAGTTATGATTTTCAACATGTGCTGTAGGAGATTGAAATGAAATTCAATTTCATTCTTATTTGGATTTGAATTTGGGTTTTCGAATGTTGAAATGCACATGAGATTAACAAACTGAAATTCATTGAAATTCAAATTTGGTGAAATGTTAATTTGATGAAATTAAGTTGAAATTCAAATTTGGGGATTTGGAAGAAAGAATTAATTAATTAAATAATTTAAATGCAATTATTTAATCTTTATAAATGAGGTTAATTAAACAATAAATATTATTTAATAAGGAATTAATCGTGATTAATTAAATAAATATTTAATTAATATTTGAGATAGGGTTAACCGATTAATTAATTAAAGAATAGAAATTCGATAATTAGACATGTTAAGAATGATGATTGAGGTAGTTTAGAAGAATAATTAACTTAATTAAATAATTAAAGAATTACTTAATTAATTAGGATGAATAATTAGTGTATGATTAATGAGACATTTTTAGGTGTCTACAACTATCTCTTAACTCCATGCTCTTCACAATATGCATTAAACTCACTGTAACTGAATTCTCCACCTCTGTCAGATCTCAAACACTTCAACTTCAATCCAGTCTCAGTTTCAACTCTAGCTTTACAATTTTTGAACTTCTCCAACGCTTCAGACTTTTCCCTTAAGAACATAACCCACATCATTCTTGAATAATCATCAATCAACAACATGAAATACCTATCACCCTACAATCTTCTTACTCTAGAAGGACCACACAAATCAATATGCACAAGATCCAACAATCCATTAGAATTATGTTGTTTTCTCTTATAAGTAACTCTTGTCTACTTCCCTGATTGACATTCCTTACATGTCGGATTAGAAGGCTTTATTAACTTCAATAGATCTCTTATTGCTTGAGTAGAACTTATCTTAACCATGCAGTCAAAATTTACATGACACATTCTTCTATGTCATAACCAACTTTCATCAATCTAAGAAATCAAACAACTTTTACCACCAACATTCAAGTGAAAGATATTACCTTTAGTCTTTGTACTTGATGCAATCTGAGTTTTAGAGCTACTTAAGATCTCACATTTTCCATTCTTGAATTGCAATTTATATCCCTGATCAACCATCTGACCTGTTGGATATTGTTATTGCTAGGATTTGTTGTTGTCATCAAGATGTTGGCATATTCCTGTGTCTTGGTATTGCAAAAAGCTATTTGGTGATCTAACATTTGCAGTGAGTTGATCTGGTTGGTTTATCTATTTGGGATGCTGAATCAATTAAAGATACTTCATTCTTTATTGGTTTTAGTGATCCAGAAGTTTACTTGATCATATCATTTGATTTGGTTTGAGGTTTTGCCCTTTTTGTTCAATGTTGTAGTATTCTGGTGATTGATCCATTGTGCTTCGGTATGACTATATCTTTGGTTGTGGATTTGGGAGATTTTTTTGGATGTTCATGTGTATCTTCATTTCAAATGGTTTGTGATTTGATGCTCCACAAGTTATCTTTCTAGTCCAAATTTCTGCTGTTAAGTGTTCTTGAGTATTAGTGTGTTGATCGATGGAGATTTGATTAAATGATGTTGGTGCAGCTATTGCGGATGGTTCTAATGATCTTTTTGGTGTTTCCTGATCATTTCCTATTTGTTTTGAAGATCTTATGTGTTTGGTGATATTCTTTATGTGATGCGATATTTTTGGTGGTGTAGCATGTTGCAGTTGATCTTGGCGAGATGTTTGGTGGTGGTGCATGTTTGAGGATTTGGTTTAGGTCCATGCTATGTCATCTATGGCATTGTATTGGTCTATTGGTTGATTTATATATCGTGTGATGTAATTTTATAATTGAGGGTTGAGGGTTTGGCCGACCTTGTAGTCAAGGTTGATGAATTGTATAAGTAGGTGTTAGATTCATATAATTAATGCGTGGTGGTTGTGTTTGTATTATCAGAGAGTGATGTCTGCATGTATAAGAGAATTTATCTTTAGGTATGATGTATTGAGCAGAGATTATTGTGGGAAGACAAATGAGCTTAACCAAAATTGTCATCAGGCATTTGCACATGCTATCTTTGCAGTTCATGTAATCTGGATTGTAGTTTAAATATTATTGTAATGTAGTGAACCTTCCCCGAGGGTTGGAGCCTTCTAGGTCATTATATTTTGAGAAATGATCTCTAGGAAGTGTGCTTGAATGCATGTGCATTCCCCATTATAATATTTACACACACTATTGCAGAGTATCATCTTATTATGGGTAGGTTCCCATCGTGGTTTTTTCTTAATCGGGTTTTCCACTTCAAAAATCTTGGTGTTATGTCTTTTGTTGTTGTTATTGTCTTTATCTTTATTCTTGCTATGGTTGATCTGGTATGAGATTGTGCTTAAATTATTAATCCAATGAAAATTGATTCACCCCCCCTCCGAGTTTTCCTTCATTATTGTTGCCAACATGAACAACACTCAAAAGATTATGCTTTAAACCTTAAACATACAACACATCATCAATATTGTACTTACCATCAAGAGGAATAAAACCTCTACCACGGATTCCACAAGCTTTGTTATCACCAAATCTTACTATACCACCATCATACTTTTCCAAATTTACAAATTTACTATTATCACCTATCATATGATGAGAGCAACCACTGCTAATTACCCATTCATATTTCTCCTCAACTTTAGTAGCTAAAGCTTTCTCCTCATTAATGCAACTTGTAGAATCTGTAGTTATATAATCATCTTCCTTGATAGCAATGAACACAAATTCATCTCCTGAATTTCCCTTATTCGACTCATCATCTGTCACACCTTCATCAACAACATAATAACACATCTTTTGATAAATAGGCTTATCTGACTTAAATGAATTCTTAGGATTTATACCTCTTTCTGGACACCTTGATGCAAATGTCCTATCTTATTACATGAAAAACATTTAAGAGGTAACTTTCCTTCATACTTACCGACACCTTTAGGCAATCTTCTAGCAATAAGTGCTTCAAGCTCCTCAAGCTCTCTTTCTTCATCTTCCATCTCTTCCATCTCTTTTTAATATCTAGATACTCTTGCAGAGCTTTCCCCCGGATCATATCTCTACTTTCTAGAAACAATAGCTTTGAATGCAAATTCATTCTTAGGAAGAGAGTATCCAAACTCACTCAACTCAAAAGTAGTAAGTTTACCAATCAACATGTCTCTTGTCACATTTGTCACAGTCCGGATTTCATCAATAGAAATAACTTTATGTTTGTAAGAAGGAGGCAAGGATCTCAACACTTTAGCAACAATCTCAGATTCTTCTAAGACTCCACCGACACATCTGATTCCACACACAAGCTAATTCACTTTTTTCATAAAAGAGGTAATGTTCTCATCTTCAAGTTTATCTTCAAGTTCTCATATTTTCCCTTCAATCTCTGCAACTTAGCAATCTTCACATGACTATCACCTTCATGCAAGGTCTCCAATTTCATCCAGATCTCATGAGCAGTCTCTAAGTCCATCACAATTGTCATTTCAGAATCTGACAAGGCACTCAACAATGCTTCCTTAGCTCTAATATTAAATTCTGCTTCCTTTATCTCATCTAGAGTAGTAGGACCATTATATAAATTCTTAGTAATCATCCAGTACTCTTCTCTAATGCATCTCAAATGACATTGCATCCAGCTTTTCCAGAGAGTGTAGTTTGTTCCATCAAATATCAAACTATCCTTCTTGAAAGTAAAGATTGTCATCCCAGATCTCCTCAAGCGGTCAATCTTCTTCCGGAGGATCTATCTCTGATACCAATTGTTGGCAACAATGCAGCAAACTAAGAGGGGGAGGGGGTGAATCAATTTGCACAAGAACTTTCTGCAACTTAAACCTCAAATTGGATTTGATAATTAACAATTAAAGAATTCAAAACAACACCACATCAATAAAACACCTAACACCAAGATTTTTGATGTGGAAAACCCGGTTAAGAGTAAAAACATGGTGGGAACCTACCCATAATAAGATAATACCCTTTTAGGAGTAAATGTAAATATTACAATGGGGAATGCACATGCATTCAGGCACATTGTTCAAACAAGAAACCCAGAGAGGCTACAACCTTTATGTAAGGCTCATTGACTTACAAAATCATTCAAACAACAATCTAGATTACATGAATTGTGAAAAATAGCATCTCCATATGCCTGAGTATAGTTCTGGTTAAGCTCACTGTCAAATCTTTTCTACAACACACTTCTTTGCACACTTTGCACATCTTCCCTACTACTGAATGATTGATACAATATTCACACATAACATACTATCTTTTGATGATAATTACATTCATTTATACAAGTCATCAACCTATATTTCAAGGTCAGCCAAACCCTTAATACAAATTACAAAATAATAACCTCACATGATACAACAATGCATGCGGACCAAAACGATGTGGCTAAGACATAGTTTGGACCCAAATGAATACTAAAAACATGCAACACCTCCAATAGTTACACCTCAATCATCCACAACATGCTACACCCACCAAGAATATCGCATAACATGATGAACATCACCGGACAAAGAAAATATTCAATAACATGCACAATAATCAATGCGGACCACCAATATGCATAGAACACGATCTAGAGATATTCACAAGCAACGTAAGTTGCATCACAACAACCACAATAACTCGAATCACTAGAATCATCATCATCTCTCTACCAGAGCTCAAGAACACCAACATAACTGACTGTCAACCTAAAATATTCGCTTGTGGATTTCCAAACCATAAACCACTTGAACTGAGGACACATATCAACATCCAGAATACATCCCACATATCCACAACTAAAGAAATTACAGTTTTGCAGCAATACAGAGCACAAACTAGAATATCGAATAACATGAACATCTGAATAACATCTTTAATACTAGATCTCATAACTCGATCACATCAACATGTGGACCTCTGCAAATGGTAACGAACCATGTACAGACAACATACCAAAAACCCTTTAATCTGCATCAGCTCATCTGCAACATACATGCTAAACCAGCTCATTCAACCACATTGCAACACTAGAATACACAGAAGAATATGTTGACATCAATGACAACACATCAACCAATGTCAAATATTTGAAACATAAATGAAGATGTCTTGATGTAGCTTGCTACTTCTTGAATCAGATCTACTCTTGAAGAAGAAGAATTGTTCTAGGATTGGAATGAAATAATGAGATAATGTTGTGATGATGAAATGAATTAAGAGAGATGCCTTATATAGGGATTTCATAATAAAATCACCTTTAGGATGGCTTAGAATTATTAAATTTTTGCACAGAGATAGATTTGAGTAGGATGGGACTACCTTATTATCCTCCCACATTTCAAGGAAAAAAGCATAGGATCAAGATGCCTGAGGTGTCCTGGTCCTGACAATCTTATCTTGGCTTTTTAGGGATGTGAGATAATACTATACTAATGCTGAAAATAAGTTTGTACGATAATATATAATATTTAGGTGAAGGAAACATGTCTTGATATTTGAAACATGATAGGATTTATGCTAAATCAGGATGATTAAAAGATACGGGGCACACCTAAAATTAAGGGCCTAAATAAGGGTGTGATGATTTTTTTAAAGTGGAACAAGACCCATAATATTAATTTAAATCGATAAAGATCACATAATACATAGAGGAATGAGAAATACTAAAATGAGTGCTAGGAGAGTGTGAAATTGCACACTCTAATTAAAGGTGTACAATTTACGACGCTTCACTAGTATAATTCCCTATTATAGATCTTTTATGTGACATAGATGCTCTTAATTTTTTGATGTGGGAAACCCAACTTCCAGAAACCATAAGTTTTGATCTAAGAAGTCGATTGAGTCCCTTTTTTTATAAAATTGTTTATCTCAAAGAGGTACATGCCATCATAACCCTCTTGCTCTATTTATGACCCGTTTCAACATTTTTTAGGGCCAAAAATTAATTTTTCTATTCTATAGTCCAAAATATGTATTTTATGTTATTAACATTAGGATGCAAGTTTAAGACATCTTTCATAACATCACCAAGGGTGCACTAAAACCAATATTATGTGGAACCAACTAATGCATTGAGTCTCAAAATCATTTTTTGTTGTTGAGAGAAAGTGTGTACAGACAAATCATCTATGAAGACTATAGGCTTTTTATTACAAACTTTGAAGTAAATGGGCATATATGAATACCAAATTCAACTTTAAGCAAATCAACAAATACATAGAAAATAACATGTTCATAAAAAAAGAAAGAAAGAAAGAACACAACAAAAATCTTGCATACCAAACATGTTCTTGGGTAATGAAAATTACATATTTTTTTAGATACACATACACCACTATTATGATGGCAATTAGAATTTGTTTCAAAAATAAAATAAAATAATCTCTTTCTTTATATTTTCTTGTTGAAAAATCAACTCTTACTGTTCTTCCAAGGCAATAAATAAATAATTTTTTTTTTTTAATTTTAAAATCCCAAAAGACAAGGGAGATCCTCTTCCAAAGTTAAAAAACATATTTTTACGCCGAGAGGCATATTACACTCACATAATGGATTGAAGAATGATTGCTAATAAAAACACCCTATGATTAAAATTGACACCCATCCATGCAATTACACTAAGAGACATAATTATGTAGTGGTAACACACTTTCTTATTTATATCATAAGGGAAAAATAACAAGAAAACAGATAAAGAATGAATAGTTTAGAAGTTTCTAAATTTTCAACCTTCTATTTCAAAAAAATTATTTGAAAATCTTTTCAGCAAAGGCATATTAGACTCACATAATGGATGCACAAATATGTGTTAATAAAAACTAGAATCATTAAATTTGACGTGCTTGTGAGACTTAAATACATGGAAAACAAAAAAATATATTTTATTTATTTTCTCATCTCAACTATCAATCACTCTCAGTATAACTATTAATTAATTCTAT
Source organism: Cryptomeria japonica (assembly GCF_030272615.1). Lineage (NCBI taxonomy): Eukaryota > Viridiplantae > Streptophyta > Pinopsida > Cupressales > Cupressaceae > Cryptomeria > Cryptomeria japonica. The sequence goes on from NC_081405.1 coordinate 611,759,908, forward strand.
CAAAATCCACCACACTAATAGCTAACTTCATAATTATGTCAATCTAATATTGTAATAATAATAATATAAAGATATGGTAATATAATAATAAGAATAATTAGTCTCAATAGATTTTTTTAATAGAAATACACACATATAAAAAATATAGTAATTGATGCAGGAGCATCCTTGGTTCTTGGCAATCTTGCATCAACCAAAAACCATTTCCTTTCAGTTTGTTTCCTATTTTGTTTGGTTTTCCAATTTGAACATTTCTTTATGTGTTTTTCTATATTTTCTCATCGGACCTTGTGGAGCTGGATTTTGTTCATGGACATATTCATCTACCTTATCTTAGGTCCACGGGTCATTTGGATCTTTTTCTGGCAAGTTATCACTTCCGGAATGTGGGATAGTTTTCTGGCCTGTGTACCAGAGCCGCTTGGACCTATTTGCTAAGTGGAGAATCTTATAGATCATATTTCATAGCTTGCAGAGCCTAATTTCGTTTCCTCCGATGTTCCTTGGATCGTGGCTGACCTTCCCCTGGGTCCGCATGTTATTCTATGTTGTTTTCAGAGGAATCCTTTTGGTGGAAGCCGACCTAGTTGTTCTTCACGTTACTTCTTCTTTATCGACATTTTTTTTCATCTTGAGCCAACATGGATCACTATAGAGCCTTGAATATAATATAAATCAATGTAATTTAGCATATGGCAATCATTTCTTAGCATATAGAATATTTATCATAAGGTTAGAAGATCCAGAGTTGGCTCACATTCTTTCTTGAGCCTGGATACTGTATTTGAGAATCTTTGTAATCAGGCATGTAAGCCGAATTTGAAAGTCTAAATGTTGCCAACCAATTTGTATTTAAATTCCATGATATAATATAAGTCCGATTCTCCATCGCCTCCATCACATTGTGTTGCTTCTATTGTGTTCACTCTTGTTGCACAGTCCAGACTGTTCTCCTTGAGGACTCTCTTACCGTGAGTGCTTCAGTAATTAAATTAATATTGATTACAATATCATGATATAATAATAATTTAATATTAATTATAATATCATAATATAATAATTTTTAAGTGGAATAATGAACAAATATGGTATCTTTCGGTGTACTTTACCTATATTTTTCTAAAAATAGGTATACTAGTTTATTACATTCACATAATGGATTAAAGAATGCTTATTAATAAAAATCCATGTGATTAAAACATGTGCTAATAAAAATTAAAGGCATTTAATTTGACACCCTTATGAGTGTGATGAAATTAAATTAATAGAAAATGCCTTACAAAAACTAATTTTGTTGAACTTCAAAATTATACTATCTAATTTAATTGGAATATGCATAGAGATATTATCTTTAATTTATGTTTAAATATCTACGTTTCATGGATTTCTTCAATAATTTCTATAAAGGAAATCACTTTCTGTAAAATAAAATAAAAAATCATTGAGTACACATTAGGTAGTTATTCATTATACTATTCAATTAATAGAAATTGCTTTAAAAACATATTATTCACTTAATGGATTGAAAAATGTTTGTTAATAAAAACTCTCATCATTAAAATTGACACCCATCTACAATTACTATTGCTTTTGCCTTTATTTCTAATTTTATATAAAAACTAATAATAAAGCAAGTAGAAATATGGACATGTTTCTATTTAGAATATTTAATTTCATATTGGTTTTGATTTGTTTCTAATTTATACTACATAAAGTGGAAATTGAATTTGATTTGTTTTTAAATTTATGATTTTAATAATTTAGTCTTAATATTAATTATCAAACAAAAGCAATATCTATTAATTAATTATTTTTTTAATTATTATTAATTTCAAATTTTTATCTTCATTTTTTATTTTTATTTTTATTTTTTATTTTTATTTTTATTTTGCAATAAAGTTTCCATGCAGATAAAGTTCCATCATCAATGATATAAAGTTTCCATCTTCGATTAGATAAAATTTTCTTCCTCCAAAAATTAAGATTATACAATAAATAGTATCAATACTTGTACGTCTATTTGCATTTGCAATATATGGTGAAGAAAATAAATTCATATAACATTTGTGGTTTTTTATCTATTTGCATTTGCAATAGATTGTGAAGAAAATAAATTAATACAGTATTTATGGTTTTTTATTAATTGGTTATTTTGTTTTGTCTCTTTGTTTTTCTATATAATGTTAGATCTTATTGAAATTTGTAATAAAGTTTTTACATATTGAAGGAATCTCAAGTTGATTTGAGGTAAGAATATATGTTTTGTTATTTTTTATTTATTGTATTGATTGTTTCTCTATATAATTCTCTAATTAAATTTTAAAAACATTAAAGAAAATTAAATCACAATACAGGTTAAGTCCCTAACACCTCTTATGGCTTTTAAATCAATCCTAATGATTAACATTAAGGCATTTTTTTTTGTCTTCGTTAAACTGCCCAAATATAAATTTTACCAAATTTGTGATTTACTTTTCCTTTCTATTTTTGTCAAATCTACAATTTACTTCTCCCATTGCATGTTTCATCATCTTCTATGCATTCTTTTTCTCCCCTATTTTGCTCTTTCACTTGCAAATTTTCTTGGGAATCCTAATGATTTTAATCTTCTATTTTCTATCAATTTTTCACAATTCCCTTTCAAACGCACCTTCCCTCATTCACTTGAATATGTAAAGATATTTGTATTTACTACTTGCAAGATTTATTTAGGTTTATTTTGACAGGAAACTTGCAGCCAACTTTTTGACAATTTCCACATAACCCAATTTATATCTTAACAAAATAAACTCATAGAATCCACATGCAAAGAATAGAAAACATACCCATGAAAATGTGACACAAGATATACCTTGGGAAAACCCTCAGGAGGGAAAAACCTAGCCTCCAAAAGCATCATCCACCATGTATTATCAACAATGCGTCCATTATAATACAACTATGGAAAGCTTCTGAAAACCTAGCCATAACAAGCCATCAACAAGCACTCCATGTGACCAAGCATGTATCCACACATCCCATGCCATGCTTCCTTCACAAATGCTAACCTGGCTAACTGACCAACCCAAACAACTACCCTTGTGGTTGCTTTTATAAACACAAACTCCCAAAAAACCACCAAGTGGTATTACATCAAAACTATGTGCCCAAAACCATGTGACAATAAAATATAATATTTTTCCTACCTACCCTTGACCCACATTTAATATTGGGTACTTCATCACAATTACATTCCCCAATATTAAATAAAGACAATATAATAATACCAATGTGTCAATACAACTCATCAAGTGGTTACAATAATATTCCAAAGGGAATATTTACATGTTGCGCATCCATCTAGGTGCTCCTATGTGCAACAATACAATATAATATTAAAATATAATTACATGTTCACGTCATAAAATAATAAAATAATACAACAATAAAACATTATTATGCAAGGTGTATAGCACCATTTTCGCAACATATTTAGGATATCTAAACATGTAGACATTGAAGTTGAATTATATTACCCATCACTTACATGTAGGCATTCATTCAAAAAATTAATGTTTTAAATAAATTAATCTGGGTTTATTCAAATGAATTATAAAATAATGTTTTTTTCATTATTTTGCAAAAGAATAAAATGTCAAACTTCTTACCAATAGAAGAATTTTAAAATAATATTTTTTTTCATTATTTTGCAAAAGAACAGAATGCCAAACTTCTTAAATAGAAGAATCTTCATATAATTTGACTCTAAAATAATTTATAAATAAAATGTTTATTATGTTTATTTTATTTTTAATGAGTAGGATTTGTCTAAAAAAAATACTTTAAAATTGAAAATAGAAAATACAATATATAAATAAGGAATGCAAAATAGAAAATACAACACATAAATAAGGAATATTCTTTGATATGTCAACAAAGCTATAAGAAAAATATTAATATTTTTTAAAAATTTGATTTATTTTTTAATGACTAGAGTAATTATCCAACATTCTGGTCTTATTTACACTTATCTAAAAGGATTGGATAAGTTTCTATTTTTTCATCAATAAGCTCAATAAAATTTTTATCTTTATAAATAAATTTAATAAATCTTTTAAAAATATATTTCATATCAATTTATAAGCATATTTTTAATCTACTATTAATTTAAAGTATTTTTACATCATACAATATAAATGATTTTTAGTTTTTACAAATTTTTAAAATTTTAAAAGTAAGATTATTTCAAAAAATAAATATTTTTTATTCCACCAATATTATTAGATTTCTTATTCAATTAAATAAATAATGATATTTATATTAATAGTTGGTAATCTATATTAATCTAAGCCTCAGAGTCGAACCCCAGATCAATGAGGAGCAAACCCACGGTCCAAGCCAACTTTACTATCTGTCCAAACTAGATTTTAACTTTTAATTTAATATTAATTTCAATTTTTTTTACATGAAAAAATATAAATGATTTTTAGTTTTTACAAATTTAAAAAATAAGATTATCTTAAATATTTTTTTACAGAAAATTAGAAACATACTTTTATTCCATTAATAGATTTCTTATTCAATCAAATAAATAATGATATCTATTAAAATATAGGTGATAGATATTTGAATTGATTTTTTATCCATTAAATCCATTATTTCTAAAATAAGGATTAAGATTTTGTATCGTCCATGTGGGTTGTTGCACATTGTTTGTTGCATTTCACACGCTCCATATTCAACCGAGAGTACCAGGATGTACAAGGAATAATGAGAGATCTCTCCTCATTTCTCTGGTGAATGGTCTGTGGTATGAGTCTTCAGTCCCTTTTCGTTCATGGCTGAAACAAAATGTACAAGTGTTTGGAGACAACTTGGTGTCTTCTGCAACTTCCAAGTTTTATGGGATTAGAGTGTTCTTCAAGCACGCAGACATCGACCCTCATGGGTACGCTGGATCTTTCCCTACATCCCGTGACATAGCCTCATCAGTGGGCTCATCGAACGGGAAGAGAATTTGAAAAAAAAAGGGTTTTCTTGAATTTTGGAATCGAATCCCTGAGCAGAGATATCTGCCATTTTTTGTTCGAATAGTCTGAATATAGAGCTCATCTGTTTTAATTTTGACCAAGCATACAGATGACAATACAATTTTTTGTTATCGAGGAAGTGGAAGCTGACTGGTTTAGCTTGGAATTGATCTTCCTCAAGGTCTCTCTGATATCAAAAATCCTATGGTCTGTCTGTTGATAAGGGGTGTTGAAAATATGTTTCATTCAACATCATCTGATGCCAATTGTGAAGGAGCTTTTTGCAGAGTCACATAGAGGATGGGAAATGTTCGAAGTTCAGAGTGTGGGTTCCTTTCCCTCTGTGCTCAAACAGTGGGAGAGTATGGTTATGTGGGAAGAAAGGAAAGCGACTTCAAGTTGCTTTCGGGCACAAGGTGAAATTGAGTGGAAGAGTCTCCACTATATCTGCTACTCAAGGCATATGGATTTCTTTAGTTTATATACCATGAAAGCCCCTTTTTTGGTCCACATACTAACTCAGATTTCTAATCTGAGGAAAGGGTAGTTATTTTTAGTTTTATAGATTAGTATTATCTGTAATCTTGAATTGGAGGGTGAGTTGTCTCCCCCCATTTTGTCCTTCATTGTACCTATTTAATCTAAACTATTATATAACTATTAATATATTATAGGCTTCGATTTTTCGCTTAAAAAAAATAATAATGATATTAAATAAACACTATTATTTATATGTATATATTTGATTGATTATTAATTATATTTAAGTTATATAAAATACGATAAATGATATTAAATATCTTCAAATATTCAAAATAATTAAAATAAATATATATTATGTTTCTATATCTCAAAATTATTTTTAAAATTTTTCTATATTTTAATTGTATTAAATTAATTAATATAAATATTTAATAAAAAAAATTATTGTATTAATAGACTTGCTATTGCATTCACTTAAGCGTAATTAATTGATTTTTGCACCAATCAAAAGTAATCATTATTTTTTATTTTAGAATAAACTTGATTTTTATAAAGTTGAGATTTATATTTATAAACTAGAAATTATTTATCTATAGATGGAAAAAATTGGTGTGATAGTTGAAAATTTATAAGAATGATGGATTTAATAGGTTTTTTTTTAGATTTCTTTATATTTAAAATAAATATTTATATTTTAAATTATTTTTTAATTTTTTATTGATAAAGTGATTTTTTATAAATATATATAAATTTTAATTATTATTATTTTTGAAAATATAGGTAATAAAATTGTGTAGGGATTTTATTTAGACCATTCAAATAAAATAAAATAAAAATTTAAATAAAAAATTAAACTATTTCATTACAAGCATTTCACACCAAATTTTTCTATTAAAAAAAAAAACCCTTTTATATAGTGCAGGAATTTCCTTGGGAACCCAAATTAGATGTCATCTTTCCTTAAGAATACATAAACTGGACATTTTTTGTGAAACAAAAGATCAAGGTATGTGTCTAGGAAATATCTTCAGTTTCTTTTATTTGAAAAAGAAATTTTGAAGTATAAATAAATGACAATGAAAATCAATAATTTGTGAAATATTATCTATCAAAAAATAATAATTTGTGAAATATTTGATTATAGTGTCCAAGTTATTTGAATCATATTTACATCTCAGTGAGAATTGGTTTGATTTTGATCTTAAATTTTTAAATAAGAATGTAGCTTTTCAAAAAAGGATTATTGTTTTTTAGGAGTATTATATTTTTCAAATTGTTGTAGGAATATATTTTTATGACTATGGTGGCCCTTGTTTAGTACCTCACTCTTGAAGAAAAGGCCAATTAGACTTTTTATAAGTTGAATAATAAAGGAGACAAATTTAGACATAAGTATTTGAGGGTAAAGTTTATCTCTAAGTTATTTCTTTTGAAAAATGAAATGCAAACGATTCTAAATGAACAATAAAAATAAGATCTCTAACTCATACTGGATATTGCAATTGGTAATAATATTTACTACAATTTCCAATTTTCAGATCTATGATATTATTTTAATATAGATCCTTGACCACTTTAATCATACATTCATCTGTTATTATTTTCTTCTTCTATCATGGATAAAAATTAAAGAAAAGAAACTGTGACCAACAAATTTTAAATTATTAAAGAGGATATAGGCTTGCTACCTTGTTTCAATGTTTGATTTACAGTTATTCATTGTACTATTTAATTAATAGAAATTTCCTTAAAAATAAAATTTTAATTAACATTGTTGAACTTCAAAATTATACTATTTAATTTAATTAAGATATGCATAGAGATATTATCTTTAATTTTAGATATTTTTACAAAAACATATATTTAATTCAAATTTAAAATTTATTTATATGATTATTTTTAATAAATTTCTTTAAAGAAAACTATTTTTCTTAAAAATAAAATAATTTTTTATTGAGTACACATTAGTTAGTTATTCATTATAACTATTCAATTAATAGAAATTGCCTGAAAAAAACTAATTTTGTTGATGACTATTTTCAATAACTTCTATAAAGGAAACCACTTTTTCTTTAAAAAATAAAAATAAAAATCATTGAGTACACATTAGGTAGTTATTCATAATACTATTCAATTAATAGAAATTACTTTAAAAATAGATTATTAACTAATATTTTTTAACTTAAAAAATTATACTATCTAATTTGATTGGAACATGCATAAAGATATTATATTTGATTTTAGATATTCTAAAAAAACATATTTTTAAAATTCAATTTTAAACGTTATGTTTGAGGGCTACCTTTTAATAACTTTATAGAGGAAATTTAATTAATGTCTTACAACATTAGGTTAGTGTTAGGGTTAGTGTTAATGTTATAGATTAAAGTTTGAGATCAAGGTTACACTTAGCATTGAGATTAAAATAGGGTTTAGGTTCAAGGTTAATTAAGATTCAAATTAGAATAAAGGTTGTCATTACAATTAGGGTTAGTGTTAGGGTTAAGGTTAGGTTAGGGATAGGGTTAAATAAGATTAGGTATCAATTAGAATTATAGAAGAAATATTTGAGTTAAGATTAGGAATAGTATGATTAGGGTTAAGGTTATATTATGAATAAAGTTTCAATAGAATTAGAGTTAATATTAGACCAAAGTTAAGGTTAAGATTAAGATTCTTGACTAGGAATATGGTTAATATTAGATTAGGGTTCAATTAAGAGAAAATATTTCAATTACAATTGAGGTTGAATCAGGGTTATGGTTAGGGTTTAGTTAGGATTATGGTTGAATTGGAGTTAGGATTAATGTTAGGCTAGGGTTTAAACAAGGTTAGCATCGAGGTTTGATTAGGGTTAGATTCAATGTTATTAGACTAGGGTTAAAATTATGATTAAAACTTTAATTAGAGATAGGATTAGGATTAGGATTAGGGTTCAATTAGGGCGAGGTTTCAATAAAGGTTATGGCTAAGATTAATGTTAGTGTTCAACTTGAGTTTTATCTTAATAAGTGTTGATCTTAGGGTTCATTTAAATTAGGATTAACCTTCAATTAATTTTATTAATAGTTTAATTATGGTGAGGGTTTAATTAGTTTTAGAGTTAGGCTATAATTATATTAAGTTAGAATTTAGTTAAGGTTAAAATAGAGTTAATGCTATAGATGAATTAGGATTAAGGTTAGAATTAAAATTAGGGTTAGCGTTTAATTAGGGTTTTAAAAGAAATATTCAAGTTAGGGTTAGATATTAATTATGATTATGGTTTGAATATTATTATGGTTAATTTAGACACCTAAAAATGTCTCACTGATCATGTGCTAATTATTCCTCTAATTGATCAAATAATTCTTTAATTAAGTTAATTAAACTTATTTTTCTAATTTCATATTTCCTCATCGTCTTTCTAATTATTTTATTTCTTATTCTTTTATCATTTAATCATTTTAACCATTTTATAATGATTAATTAAATATTTATTATTTTATTTTATTTTTATCGATAAAAGGCCAAAGCCTGATTTTTTTTAATTAATTTAAAGAAAATGATTACAAACTCCATTCAATGTGGGCATTGGTAGGAAAGAATGGAGGAAGAAAACCTCTAGTCTTTCCCAGATCCCTTAGAGGATTAGAATCTAATGATACCCATAAACAAGAGAGAGAACCAAATACAATAGCCCCTTGGAAAATCCCATCTGGCAGAGCTATATGACAGAGAGATATCATTCTAGAAATTTAGAAGTTCTAAAAGAGCTGCTCTAACCTAAAAAATGATAACTGCTTTGCCCATGATAGCCTAGATGAAATCCTCAGAAGCAGGTTACAAATGATTTGCAAAAGATCTTTCGGCCAAGATCAGTGTCAGAGAGAACACTACAGAGCTTAAATAAGAGAACAATGTCAAGAAACTCCTTGAATGAGTAATGAAGCACCTAAAACCTCAAGGGGAAGGCCTTGCAAGGCTTATTGTGACCAAACTTGCATAAAAAACCACCAGACTAATCCTACAACAAGCACTTAACGAGAAGTTAGCCCTAAAAAACCACACAACTAGTGGTGCCAAACCTTCATAATTAATCTGCAACATCCTCAAAGACTATAGGAGATGTGAAGAATAAAAGCTCATGTCATAAAATGCTAAAGACCCTGAGCCGAGTTACAAGAAGAAGCTCACATAATCACCATAGAAGCTTACAATAGTTGATAAGGATAATCACCTTACTGAATCATTCAATAACTTTTAAAAGAAAGCAAAGGCCAAGCACTACTTAGACAAAACCATACATAAACCTCTATACATTTATATAAGACATTTTACTTATACAAACCCATCTCCAAAAATACTAACTCATATATATATATATATATATATATATCAAAATCAATTTAAATTTAAATTTATCAACTGATTAAAAGCTTGGAACGAGTTGAAACGAGCTATCAGACATCAAGGGCTAGCAATTCATCCATGATAAGTATACTGCCAAAGTAAAAACGATAAACTTAATCATAAACATTTTAAAAATACTAAGTCCGACTTACGAAGGAACAACCCAGCTAAAGGAAAAAGTAGGAGAACTATAGTTTAGAGTAAAATATCTTCCTTAACAGTCATATGTCTAAAAAAGTATTGACTATTCTAGGTCGAAAGCAAACTATAAACACTTGAGAGACTTAAGGAGGCGGGAAGCTTGAAACCATGACGAGCCCCTCTAACCAACCCGACCTCTCCTAACCCGCTCTTGTGGAGCCTTTTCTCCAGAGCTGGCTGGAAAATTAGTAGGGGGGGAAGCAGGGGAAGGAGGAATTGCCACATCATCCAGAACCACTTTGATATTCTTAGCTTATAGATAGTTAGCAAATCATCTGTTGCACATCGGTTTCTTAACCTGCAGAAGCCACAAAAGGAAGAAGAAATTCCTTCTCCTAATTGGGTTGTAGGCTTCATAAGCTATCGGGTCCTCTATTGATAGAATTGGGTATCTTGGTACCTGATTATTCATCTTGATGAGAATATCATAGTCATGGTGTTAGGGTTTCAAGCAGATCCGAAGCAAATATGAACTAACAATTATATGTAGATTTAAATACAAAAAGATAAAGAAATAAAACAGGAAACAGATAACACAAAGATTTAATGTGGTTCACCCAGAATGGGTTACGTCCACCATACACAACCGTCCAATCTTTCTTATTATCTAGAAAAAATAGTACATCAACCTTACAATGCCTTAAGCATCCCAACTGCTTATAACATGCATTTTTAGGGCAACAAACAAAGTCGGCCTTTTTAGGGTTTTATTACAATGTCGGTTTTCATCAACGAAAAATGGCAAAAAAAAATTTCTCAGGGGCTGCCGCCCCCGAACCCTTGCCCGAGGCCCAGCCCAACCCCGAACCCCGACGAGGATACGTGTTGAGTGTACATTACTTTACTGATCAGTCACCACATTTCAACAATCTCCCACTTGGAGACTGATCAGGCTCCACACCGAACAATCTCCCACTTGGAGACTGATACTACACGACACCACTGTACATGCAACATCTGCTGGATAAAACACTAGGACTTGATTGGTATAAATTCCACAATTATCAATCAAGAAGACCAACAAAAAATGATGAAGAAATCAACTTCTCTTGTGGAACTGCCTTCGTGAACATATCGGTATGATTCTCACTTGTGTGAATCTTCTCAAGCCATAACTGACCCTCCTCCAAAACAGTCCGGGTGAAGTGGTACCTGAGCTGAATGTGCTTTGTCCTTGAATGAAAAGCAGAGTTCTTTGCAAGATGAATGGCACTCTGGCTATCAATATACAATGGGCTATCCTCTTGTGTCTAACCCAATTCCTTTAGAAAGCATTGCAACCAAATCATCTCCTTGTTGGCTTCTGTAGCAACAACATACTTAGCTTCAGTGGTTGAAAGTGCAACAACCTTTTGCAGCCTAGAAATCCAACTGACTGCAGTTCCCCCTATAGTAAAAACATACCCTATAGTACTCCTCCGTGAATCAATATCACCTGCCAGATCAGAGTCAACAAATCCACTCAGAGCAGCATTAGATCCTTTGAAACATAATGCCTTCGTAGTAGTTCCTTTCAAATACCGAAGAATCCATTTCACAACATTCCAATGTTCCATACCCGGATTACTCATAAACCTGCTCACAACTCCCACTGCATGTGCAATATCTGGCCTTGTGCATACCATTGCATACATCAGACTACCAACAGTTGATGAATACAGGATGTTAGACATTTTATTAACCTTTTCCTGTGCCTTTGGGCACATCTCCTTAGTCAATTTGAAATGACTAGCCAAAGGTGTACTAACTGCTTTTGCATCCTGCATGTTAAATCTTTTCAACACCTTCTTTATATACTCACTTTGGGACAAATTCAAGGTTTTATTTTTCCTGTCCCGTGTAATCCTCATACCGAGAATTTTCTTAGCTACACCCAAATCCTTCATAGAAAATGACCTGGCTAATTTCTGTTTAAGATCATTTATATGTTGCATGTTAGACCCAGCAACAAGCATGCCATCAACATAAAGCAATAGGATAATATAACTGCCATTATCAAATCTCTTAAAATATACAAAATGATCAGAATGACATCTATGATAAACGTGTTCAGCAATGAAACTATCGAATTTTAAATACCATTGTCGGGGTGCTTGCTTTAGGCCATACAGACTTTTCTTCAACCTGCACACCAAGTTCTCCTTACCTTTGACCTCATATCCCTGTGGTTGCAACATGTAAATTTCCTCCTCCAAATCTCCATGGAGAAAAGCTATTTTGACATCTAATTGTTCAAGATGTAAATCATCTGTAGCCACAAGACTAAGTACAGTTCTAATTGAAGTCATTTTTACAACTGGAGAAAATATTTCATCATAATCTATACCCTTTTTCTGTGCAAAACCTTTTACCACAAGTCTGGCCTTATATCTTTTCTGACCTCCTTCCTCCTCCTTCAGCCAATAAACCCATTTGTTAGGCAAGGCTCTTTTTTCTGCAGGTAAAGGGACTAAGTCCCAAGTCTTATTTTTCATCAAGGAGTCCATCTCCTCTTTCATGCCTAGTTCCCACTATTGTTTGGCATCTACCTGCATTGCTTCTTCATATTCTTCTGGTTCACTAGACTCCGTTAATAAAATAGAATACAAAGAAGGAGAAAATCTTTCAGGGGGTCTACTTGTCCTCATAGAACGTCTAACACTTGCAGGAGTTTGTGGGACAATCTGTTGTTGTTGAGCATCATGTACCTGTGGCATTTCATTTTCAGGAATCTCATCCAATACCACATATTCTTGTTTTTCCTGTTCATGCTTCTTTTCCTGCATCTGTTCTTTATACATAACCTTCTCATTGAATATAACATCTCTACTTCTAATTATTTTCTTATTTTCAAAATCCCATAACCGATAGCCATATTCATCTATCCCATATCCAATGAAGGTACATTTCTGAGATTTAGCATCAAGCTTGGTTCTGTTTTCTTTATCAACATGGACAAAAGCTTCGCAACCAAAAGTTTTTAGAAAAGAATAATTTACCTCTTTACCAGTCCATGCCTCCTCTGGAATACCACCATCCAAAGGGGTTGAAGGTCCTCTATTTATCAAATAGACAGCAGTATGTACAACATTTGCCCAAAAATGTAAGGGCAATCCAGCATGCAATCTCATGCTCCTCGCACGTTCCATAATAGTCCTATTCATTCTCTCTGACACACCATTTTCCTGTGGAGTTCCTAGAACTGTCTTCTACTTTTGAATCCCATTTAAGGAACAGTAATCTTCAAATGCTTTGCTGCAATACTCACCTCCATTATCCAATCTGAGACACTTCAACTTTTTTTCTGTCTCATTCTCAACCAAAGCTTTCCATTTCTTAAAAGTTTCAAAAACATCTGATTTTTGTTTTAGGAAATATACCCATGTTTTTCTGGTTGAGTCATCAATAAAAATAACATAATAACAAGAGCCACCAAGAGATGATACCTGAGCCGGTCCCCATACATCTGAATGTACAAGCTCTAACTTCTCACTCTTCTTCTCTTTCCCAACCTTGAGAAATCTGACTCTTTTTTGTTTACCATAAACATAGTTTTCATAGAACTCTAAATCAATCTTCTTTAGTCCTGGCAATAGATTTTTGGAGTGAAGGATTTTCATCCCTTTCTCACTCATGTGCCCAAGCCTATGGTGCCACATTATCGAATCTATTCTTGCAACATTTATTGTTGTTGTTCCTGCAGTAACTTTATCTGTAGCAGCTAAGGTAGAGTAAGTGTTACTAGTACATAGATATAATGTGCCTACCTTCGCACCTTTAGCTACTACTAATGATCCTTTAGTGACCTTCCACATATTGTCTGAGAAGGTAACTATGCAACCTTCACTACCTAGTTGCCCTGCAGAAATTAAATTTCTTCTTAAATTAGGAACATGTCTTACCTCCTACAAAAACCAATCATTACCATTCTGCAACTTGATCTTTATCTTTCCTTTTCCAACAATTTGACAAGGCTCATCATCACCCAAATATACCTGTCCAAAATCACCTTGAACATAATCTAGAAAATATTTTCTATGGGGTGTACCATGAAATGAAGCCCCAGAATCTATTACCCAAGAATCATTAACATTATCCAAACATAAGATTAAAGCATCTTGTAAAGTATTACTTGCAATATTAGCTTCCTTACTGTCATTTTCATTTTTTGTCTCCTTCTTTGTTTTTCCGAGACCAACAGTCTTTCTTTAGATGACCAGGCTTTCCGTAGTACCAGCAATCTTTCTTTCCTCTAGATTGAGAGCGTCCTTTCTTTGACTTCCCTCGTGACTTCTCATTCCCGGGGCCTTTTCCTCTTTCCTTTGAACTTCCTCTGTTCTCCACATTCAAAACACTACCTGATGATGTTGAATTCTCACCTGTGCTTTTCCTTCGCGTTTCCTCGCTTAGGATAACACCAACAATATCATCAAATACCAAAGTATTTTTACCAGAGACAGAGTTACTTACAACCATAACCAAGCTATTCTAGCTTTCTGCCAAAAAACATAAAATCAAGAGAGCCCTAACCTCTTCTGCAAAGGTAATTTTTACCGAAGACAATTGACTGGTAATTGTATTAAATTCATTTAAGTTCTCCGCTACAGATCCTCCCTCACTCATTTTCAAATTAAACAAACGCTTCATAAGAAATACCTTATTCGAAGCCGAGGGTTTCTCATACAACTTAGCCAATGTTGCCATCAAATCTACAGTTGTTTTTTCTTCTGTTATATTGAATGCTATAGATGATGCAAGGCACAATCGAATGGATCCCAGTGCCTTTCTATCTAAAATGTCCCACTCTTCATCTGATATTGTGGTCAGTTTCTTTGCCTTTCCTTCCAATGGCCGCCATAAATCCTTTTGATACAGGTAATCCTCCATCTGCATTTTCCATAACTGATAATTCTGGCCGTTAAACTTTTCAACCTTGAATTTGGAATCCTCCATTGCTCCCACTCAAATCTAAAAGTCCTGCCAATTTATAGAAAACCTCGCTCTGATACCAATTGTTAGGGTTTCAAGCAGATCTGAAGAAAATATGAACTAACAATTATATGCAGATTTAAATACAAAAAGATAAAGAAATAAAACAAGACATAGATAACACAGAGATTTAACGTGGTTCACCCAGAATGGGTTACGTCCACCATACACAGCCGTCCAATCTTTCTTATTATCTAGCAAAAATAGTACATCAACCTTACAATGCCTTAAGCATCCCAACCACTTATAACATGCATTTTTAGGGCAACAAATAAAGTCAGCCTTTTTAGGGTTTTATTACAATGTCGGTTTTCATCAACGAAAAATGGCAAAAAAAAATTTCTCGGGGGCTACCGCCCCCGAACCCCCACTTTTCTCGGGGGCTGCTGCCCCCGAACCCCTGCCTGGGGCCCAGCCCGCCCTCAGACCTCGGTGAGGATACGTGTTGAGTGTACAGTACTTTACTGATCAGTCACCACATTTCAACAATTATTCATCTTGATGAGAATATCATAGTCATGGGGCTTTGGGGCAGTGAGCTCCTCATCGATATTGACCACCACCCTCTCCAATTCACCAAGCAGTTCCTTCTTGAAGACCCTTTTACAGAGTTTCATTACCACATTCCTGTCATTTTCAAAATGCATAGCCACTACCAAGAACAATGCGGCAATGTCTGAATTGACTCTAGTATGATCTTCATTCATAATATAGTCATTCCCAAGGGTTTTCAAAACTGCCCTGATGACCAGAGGGTTCAGATGGACCAAGATGCCTTTCAATCTCTCCTCCTTAATTTCTCCTACAAAATCCATTTTCCACTTGAGCCCTATTATTCTTAGTAGAGTATCCATCAGAGATTTTTGAAAAAACATATAAGCCAAAACCCAAGCAAAATAGACTTAAAAAGAGCTAGAGTTAAATGTATTGAGAAATAGAGTTCATCTTACCATAGAGGGACAATAGATACTGATAGATGACAGAGATTGGAGGGTCAAGATATGATGAAAGCAATCTCCATGATCTCGGTAATTATTACCGCCGCCTCTACACGAATGAGCTATTAAGCAATTTATTGCAAGCACAGAAAGGGGGTCACATAAACATCACAAAAATGCCATCAAGTTGGTACTAATCGAGGGGAGTTACTGACAGGAGATGTCTCAAAAAAGGAATCAACTGCCTCTAAAAAATGGCTAAAAGCCATAGGTAAATATGATCTAAATTGATGCTAAAAATAGAATAATAAAGTAGATAATGCTAACTCTTGAATCATCATAATCTCTTATTCCTATTAGTATACACTATACCTATATGAATATTAATACATATACATCAATGCATATATATATATAATTAATTGTATACATGCATGTCTATATAAATATGCATATCCATATATACATATGCATACTAATAGACATAAAATCTTATAAGGCTCTAAGAGGTGACCTTAAGAAGATGTATGAAATTAAGCTTTCCATTAAAAGACTAGAGAGCCAGAAAATAAAAATTGAGAGCTTAAAGACAAGCTTACTAAATTCTTTGATCTCAGGTTAGCCTCCTAAGGGATCAAAGACTCTCCTCCTCCACAAGACCACCCGAGTTGACCAAGGCCAAAGGGCTAGGATAACCAAATTGGCTAAAGAAAAGGGGAAGGACCCCCTCCTAACTAATGAACTTCCCATCAACTCCAACATTAGCTAATTCATTAGCTTTGAAGTTTCCTTCTCTATAAATATGGTTAAAGGTCATTTTCTTAAAATCTTTAAGGAGACCAAGAGCTCTAGACAAGAGCGCATTCAACTTCCAATCAGACACAGAACCTTTTCTAAGGCCATTAATAATAATGGCCGAGTCTCCTTCAATGGCCAGATTGCGAATACCTCTATTTTGGAAAAGAAGGAGACCTTCAATTAGGTCTAAGATTTCAGCCTTGTTGTTGGATTCAAACCCTATGGGTTTTTCTACCCTAGCCAATTCCCTCCCACCCTAATCATGCAAACAACATCTGATGCCTGTAGGAACTAGATTCCCTCGGGAGGTACCATAAAAGTTTAGCTTAACCCAACCTCTTTTAGGGGCTCTCCACCTGCATGCCTTTCTTAACTCCCGATTGTTAGAGTTTCCAATTCTAATAAAGGGAGGGATCCTCAAACCAAACCACCGCCCCTCATCTTCTCATCCCAGTAGATCATCTCTGAGAGATTACTAGGAAATTTAGAGGTTCTACTATTTAAAGTCTCCACTATTAAGGCTTCTATTTTATTCACCAGAAGGGTCCACTCCATCTTATGCTCCTTGAAGAGTCTTCTATTGCCTTCCTTCCAGAGTTCCTAGATAACCAAAGAGAGGGCTAGGTTTCAAAGCCCCCCATAAAGGGATTTCGTAAAAAGGATTCACCATGCCTGAAACATCCCAAGGATGGTATTGGGAAAGGCTGAGATCCACCCTAATTTGTTGCACAACCGCAGCCAACACTTAGAGGCATAATTGAAATTGAGAAGGATGTGGTCTTTGTCTTCTTCAGTCTCTTCACACAAGGGACATCTGCTAGGACCTACATAGACCATCTTTCTAAATTTGTCTGTTGTTAAAATATTATTCTGGAGAGCTAACCATGAGAACAATCCTACATTTGGTAGACACATCTTGTCCCAACACAAGGTTGCAGGGATAGAGGTGGAAGAGGAAAGCTGCTGACTCAGGAGGAGATTATAACCATCTTTTGAGGTATATTCTCTCGATTGCAACCCATCCTAGACAAGAGTATTTGACCCTAAGTTAAAAGTGACCATCCTTTTCTTAAGGATGTCTTGAAGAAACAATTTCTCCTCTACAAGGATGTTTACCTGATCAAGGGATCTCCAATACCAACCCTTAGCTAAGTCCCCCTCAGAAGGTGTGATGTAGTCCTTGACATACCTACCCCACATAGATTAAAGCACTACTCTTGACAATTCCAAGTTAAATTTTTGCTGAAGGATTGGAAAACCTCCCCAAGAGTCAGACCAGAAGAGGGATTTATCCTCCTTTCCCAGATTCCATGATAATTTGTCTAAGATGATTTTCCTATAATCTAGCATAAAGTTCCATATACACGAGCCTCTAAGAGGGGAGGAATCCCTAAAGAGGCTCATATGGTCCCTACCTTAGAGATATTTATGATAGAGGATTTGGGCCCACTTAAGATGAGGAGATCTGAACATTCTCCATACTAATTTGGCCCCTAACGCCCTACTCTGGACCTTAATGTCCTTAATCCCAATACCCCCTGCCAACTTAGGCCTACAAATCTTGTCCCAGGCCATTAGGGAGATCCGTTTATTCTCTTCCACCCCTTGCCAAAAGAAAGATCTTAGATGTCTGTTTAGTACTTCCTTTTTGGACTAGGGCGGGTTGAAACATGAAAGTTGGTAGATAGGGATAGAAGCCAGAACTGATTTAACCAGAGTAGCTCTGCCCGTAGAGGATAGCCACTTACCCTTCCAGGTTTCTACCCTAATTTTAATCTTTTCTACTACTCCATCCCACAGATTAGATGACCTAGAGCCCTTATCTAAGGGAAAGCCTAGATACTTACAAGGGAGGCTTTCTAGATTGAAATTCAGAATGCCACAGATGTCTCTTTGTAAACTTAACTTAGTGTTAAAAAAGAAGAATTTTGATTTAGCTGGATTGATTTCCTGACCTAAAGCCTTTGAGTAAGATTCCAATATTTTCTTAAAAGACAGAGCCTCACCTAGATTGCTAAGCCCATATAACATAGTGTCATCCACAAATTGTTGATGCATTATAGGGTCAAGGTTGTTGGTGATTCTAGTTATTGTCACTTGACTATTCTCCCTGGCCCTAAAAATCGATCTCCCCAGGGATTCAACCACAATGATGAAGAGAAAAGGGGACAAAGGATCTCCCTACCTCAAACCCCTAGAGGAACTAAAAAATCCTCTAAGAGTGCCATTAACCAGTACTGAGAATTTAGGTGTAGAGATACATTCAAAAATCAAATTAATCCAGACAGAGGGGAATCCAAATTCTTCTAAGTATCTACATAGAAATCTCCAATTCACCTTGTCATATGCTTTCCTAATGTGAAGCTTTAAGAGAATACTAGGATTACCATTCTTCTGGACAGAGTGGATAGCCTCCTGAGCTATAATAACCCCATCGTAAATAGATCTTCTAGGAACAAAACCTGTATGTTCCTCACTAATCAACAGGGGAAGGAGTTTCTGAAGCCTATTAGCTAGAGTTTTAGAAAAAAGTTTATAGATAGTATTGCACAAGGCGATGGGTTGAAACTCATCAAAACTCTCGGGTTTATCCTTCTTTGGGATAAGGGCCAAAAAATTATTATTAATTTCTTTGAGGATATTACCTGAGTTCCTCATTCCTTCCAGAGATGTCGTTACTTCCACACGTAAGAAGGGCCAACATTTTTGAAAGAAGTTATCCGGAAAGCCATCCAGCCCAGGGGATTTGTCTGGGCTCATCTGCATAAGAGATGCTTCTAATTCTACTAAAGAAAATTTAGCAGTAAGAAAATTAGTTTGGTCCTTAATCAAAAGCTTTGGGATACACTTGATAAAATTGTCCTGGATAG
Organism: Cryptomeria japonica; assembly: GCF_030272615.1. Lineage (NCBI taxonomy): Eukaryota > Viridiplantae > Streptophyta > Pinopsida > Cupressales > Cupressaceae > Cryptomeria > Cryptomeria japonica. The sequence goes on from NC_081405.1 coordinate 611,779,567, forward strand.
AGCCATGAGGGCTCTAGTCGGAATTGAGGATAAGAGAAAAGAAATCTACAACCTCTGTCATAATGAATTTAGGGTTATCCACCTTAGAGCCATCACTTAACTTAATATTGGAGATATGATTTATGACTCTTCTCATCCTCACACTATTGTGGAAGAATTTGGTGTTATTATCACCCTCCTCCAACCATGTCTCTCTAGATTTTTGTTTCTTGAAGACTTCTTCTTTGGAAAGAATAGATTCATGATCTACAAGGAGTTTCTTTTCTTTGAGAAACAGGGCCTCATCCATCCCATGTCTCATCACTTTCTCATTAACTTCTACCAACTCAGCTTCCACTTGGGCTTTATTGTCAAAAATATTGCCAAAGTGCTCCTTATTCCAATGAGTGAGATTCTGCTTGATAATCTTAAGTTTGTTAACAATCTTAAAGATCCCAGACCCAGAGACCTTGGCCGCATTCCACCACTCCTTTAGAAGCACGAGGATGTTATCATCCTCGAGCCACATATTCTTAAATTTAAAAGGGCATCGTTTTGGACCAACCTCGCCCTGAATGCCAAGTTGAATAGGAAAGAGATCCGATCCTAAGAAAGGTAGAATAGAGGCATCCAAGGTATAGGGAAAGTTGATGAGACTACCCAAAACAAAGAACCTATCGAGTTTCTTTGCAATATTACTAAACCCTAACCTACTATTATTCCAGGTAAAGGCTTCCTTAACCATATTAATCTCAATCATGCCACTCTGATGGATCCAATCTGCAAAGTCAAGAGAAGAATGAACATTTATACCTAAGCCTCCTCACTTTTCATGATGATGCAAAATTGCATTAATGTCCCCACCTAAGATACATATCTGATTAAGGGCGTTTGTGAAATTCTCAATTTCCTCCCATACTCTTTTTTTATCCTCATTAAGGATAGGCCCATACACATTAATAATGACAAAATCTAGATTATTTTTCAGGCTAGTAACCCTCTCGCTCATCCAATTGTTGTGAGATTCCATAAATGAAAAGAGGATACTACGTGGGTCCCAAATTATAGCAAGTCCTCTAGAGGCCCAAATGGCTAGGGCCCTTGTAATATGTCTAAAGCCTAATTTCTTGCCGAAGGAGACTAAATCTTCGTTCCCTAGTTTAGTTTCTTGTAATAGAGCTAATTCTGGACTGAAAGAGGATAGACATCGCTTGACTAACCTCTATTTGTTAGGGGCATTTAAACCCCTAACATTCCATGAAATAACTTTCATGATGCCTTGGGAAGGACCTTCCCCTTCCCTGCATGAAACATGTCCATGAGTTTAACCTGGCATTCTGTGGTTCCATCATTGGCTCTTAGCTCCGATAAGTATTTCCTACCTCTCTTTTTGTAGGACTTGGCACAATCTGGAGTGGATTTATCATCTACCCAGAGTTCAATGCCTAAGGTTTCATTTTCCTTGTTATCTAAATCTAGAAAAAGTTCCTCCATATCTGAAACCACAGTGGGGGGGGAGAGGGCCAAAAATACCTTTCTAAGCATTTTTTCTGAAGATCAAGTTCATCCTTATCTATTATTTCATCCAATAATTTATCCATGATTTCCTCAGTAACTGAGTCACATAGATAGTTAATAATGCAGTTAACCTATTCCTCTTTGCGAGCTAGATCCTCCTCTTGATCAACCCTTTCCACAATAATGGGGCCATCCTTTAGATGGAGAGAACCATTAAAGTTGCTTCGATTATCCAATCTAGTAGCCTGATCTAAGGAAAGAGAAAGAGCTTCCATCTCCACACCAATCCGAGCTTTAGAAGCCAGAGAAATTTCACCCTTCTTGACAAGGGGTATCACTGGATTAACAATCATACCTAGCTTATCCAACGGAGATTCCACAAGGGGGAAAGGAGAGGAGGGGATCAACCGATCATCCTTGCTCTGGTCTGCTATAAATTCCCCCTCTTCTATCTCCTCAGGTTGCCTTGGCGACAAAGAGACTTCCCTAATCACAAACCCTCCTTGTTCCAAATTGAAACTAATGTCTACCCAAAGAATCTTGCCAGATCTTGATTGAGAAGAGGGGAATTCTGGAATCAATGCGGGAGCAGGATCTAAGTCCAAAACTCCTTTGTCAAATTCAGAGTACATAAGGAAAGATGACATCCCTGATTTAATTTCAATAGGTTTTAAAGTTTGAACACTAATATCCATGTTAATTATCATTACATAGTTCAAGTATTTCCTATTCTTATCACTAATCTTCACAAATTTACCCAAGTGATTACCTATTTTCCTAATAATTTCAATGTCCATTAATTCTACTGGTAAGTTAGGGATCAAAACTGGTCTATCTATCTTAAAAGATTTTAAATTGTTAGGGTTAAAATCCGAATGCCAATCTAAAAAACTAAAATCAAAACCTTTAAAAGTTGGAGATTTACCTATTAAGAATTCTTCCTTATGTCTTGAATTTCTACAATCAATATACAGAAATCCCTCAGTCAAGATAGATATACTTACTATCCATTTGAAGGAAGACATAAACCAGTCTGCAATAACCTCTGATGGAATTCTAAGTCCCCACCATCTAACGAAAACCTTGGCAAAGGATTTACAAGACTGTTGAATCCTCTTAACCAAGTTATCATTAATCTCTAAAATATTTGCCACATCTGAATTAGGGTTCCTATTTGTAACCAGCTCGACCATTGAGGGTTTAGAAGGCGTCGCAACTATCTTGCGCTTGCCCTCAGAAGCCCTAGGTCTGGATTGAATATCAACTGGCCTTATGTGATTATTATTTCATCTTCTTCTAACATTATTGGAGTGAGAGCTGACCCGGGGAGCTAGTTTTATGAAACCTTCCTCAAGATTCTGCAACTGATAAAACCTATTAGAGATGGTTGGCTTAGTATTTCCTTGGCAGCGATCATTGCCAGTCACAACCCTCGGAGAGTTTTTCATAGCTCCCCTGCGTGACCTCCTAGGTTTCACCACTTGCCATCTCGTCCGCTCTTGAGGCAGGGGAGCCATAATCCCCGGGTTGCAAACCCTGAGCACATATTTAGTTCGCTCGAAAAACCACTTTTGTTGGGTCAAATCTGGCAATTTTCGTACAGGAAATTGTGATGGGAAATTCACTCGATATTTTCACTGCATTTTTTTTCAACTATTTTATCATAAATATTATTATTATTATTTCCTTTAACAAAATATATATTATTTTATGAATGTCAAATATTTATTATTTAATTAATTCTGATTAATTCCCCAATTTAAATATTTTTTTATTATTTAAATAAATTAATTCTCAATTTCTATCTCTAATCATCTAATCATTCAACCCTTTTCTAAATATTAATTAAATATTTATATTTTAATTAATTGTGATTTAAATCCTTTAATTTAAATAAAATTTATAATTTAATTAAATTCCATTTCTAAAACAATTAAATAGTTTCTTGAAATTATTTAATTAGCTAATTAATTCTTCAATTCCAAATCCCCAAATTCTAATTTCATTTAATTTCAAATTCTTCTAATTTCTCCCAAATTCAATTACATGTGCATGATTTCAAAAATCAAACTGAAAATCAAAGTCAAGTTCTAAATATATTCAAATACTAAATTGAATTTAAAATATACTCAATTATTTAATTAGCTAATTAATTCTTCAATTCCAAATCCCTAAATTCTAATTTCATTTAATTTCAAATTCTTCTAATTTCTCCCAAATTCAATTACATGTGCATGATTTCAAAAATCAAACTGAAAATCAAAGTCAAGTTCTAAATATATTCAAATACTAAATTGAATTTAAAATCTAAGTTAAAGTGCAAACACATGCTAAATTAATTAATTCAATCAATTAATTAATTAAATCATTTATCTCTCCAATCTCTATTTTCATCTTTTAGTTAGCTTTGTCATCTTCTTAATTTCCTCCAATCATTCTTTTTCTTCCTTCGGTTAGCTTTTTCTCAATCAGTTGACTCAATTAATATATTCAATCTATTTTGTTTCACCTCTAAATCAACAGTTCAACTATCAATCAGCATGTGAGCTCACCTGAGTTCCACCTCTTGATCAATTTGTTCCACCTTTCAATCAATCTCATCTAATAATCTATAAATTGAGCATTCAATCTCCATTTTCAAGAATCGCGAACTTTGAATCTTTGTGTCAATTGCAGGTTGCCAGCGTAATATCCAAGAGCCACCATACCACCAAGAAGAGAAGAGCAATGGAAGTTATACGCAGTCACAGAATAGGTAGTTTTGATTGAATTACTTTGTAATTCCTATTTTGATTTGATAATTGTGTTATTTCATTGTCAGTTTGTTTGAATTCTTTGATTGGATAGGGATTTGTGATTTCCTTTTGAATTCTAATTAATAATTTAAAGATGAATTCTCTTACATGTGACATTTTGGTGAACATGTACACTTAGCTGAGTCCTTATCTTCTATTGGAAAAGACATCTTTATTTGACTCTTCAAACAAAGACCAATGAACTACCTACACAAAACTTCTTGACCCTATGAACAACATACACCTTAAACAATATTATACCTAAGGGCTAGGTTAGTTTAGGTTTTACTTTCCATATTGCATATCATTTTATTCAAAGCACTACATCGCATATAGCAGCATCAATAAAACAAGACAACTGTCCAAGTTTGCCATTCGTTTGCATTTAAGAAAAACAAGGATCATCTCCTTTCTTAGATATTCAGACATGAAGTCTTTGAGGTCCTAAGGTAATTCGTTGTCAACATTACTCTGTGGTGACGCTTTACTTATGATTGGGTAGTGATTTCACTATTTGGGACTTGTTAACTCAAATTCTATCAATTGCTATATCTTAAACATATTAAGAAAATCTCTAATTCATTCTAGACACCTAGTTGATCATATGACTAGTGAAAAATCTAAAATTATACTTCAGCGGTGCTGTAATTGTCACACCCAAGTAGGTTTCATTACTTACAAAGTCAAGGAAAAAGCCAAAAAGAAAAAAGAAAAAGTGCTATGCCAAATGTTCATCTCAAGGCAAAAGAAAAATGATATATAACTGAAATATCACGCATACAAAGTGTGACAAAAAGCTTGACTATGGGAACATGCAAATAACTTCATCAGGGCTATGAATGCCTGCTGGCAATGGAGCAATATTTGAGAAATTCTAGTCTATAACCTCGTCAGAACTCTAAAAGCTTATTGGCAGCGAGGCTCTATTCGAGATGCTTTTGAAGTTAGGATAATCCACGTAGCTAGTCATATAGGATGCTAAAGATATTTAGTGAATACAAGAGAGGGAATTAACTCATCTGCACACACATGGGCAAAAGAAGATCAAAGTTTCAAGAATCAATGGGGAAGTTTTTCACGTCTCCATTTGTAAATCCTAGTCACTAAGTGTGTTAATTTGGATGCTCCAAGGGACCTTGAGAATCAATTGACCGCTTATCTATGAAATATTTTGCACCTCCAATTCAATTAGTGTATTACAAAAAGGCTAAACAAACACAGTCAACCTTGTTCGAATAGGAAATGCATCTTGCACTGACATAGGTCATGTCAAAAATTCATTGTCTCCTCATGCATTTTGCAGATCATCATGTCATATAGGTCTACACACTGAGGGCATAACTGAAAAAAGTCCAAACAAAATCATATAAAATCCTGAAAAAATCCTAAAAAATCATATAACATTCTTTGAAAATATCCAAAAATGATGGAAAACATAAAATCCAAAAACAGTGAACAAAATAAAATCCAAAAACACTGAAAAACTTTAAAATCCAAAAATAGTGGAAAACATAAAATCCAAAAACATCTGCAAAATGTCCTAAAAAAATCAATCAAAACATTCAAATATGTGAAATTGAAAAAATCCAAAAACATTGGAAAATCCTTCAAAAAATCTAAAACATTCGGAAAGAGTAGTGAAAATACCAAAAAAAATCATATAACGTCCTTTGAGAAAAATCAAAAAAATCTGGAAAATGTCTCGAAAAAATCAACCAAAAACATTCAAATATCGATCCACATAATCCAAAAACATAGAAAAAGATCTTGGAAATTAACTAAATAATAAAAAATCAATCAATCAAAAAACTTGCAATAAATTGTCTTGCAAGAATCAAATACCCTAGCAGATATCCAACAAACTCTTCACATGAAGTTAACAAAGGATATGACTACCTAGTCCAACATCTGCAATCAACTGATCGAACTGTGTTATCAATCGTATCATATCCATATCAAGTGATCATTATCTTGTCTTAAATAGAAGATGATACACTCAAGATCAAACAGGTCAGTCTTAAACAAGGTCTGCAACTTTCTAAGATCAGACATTATCAACCATCACATCAAGCAATTGAGAATGAAGGCACAAGGTCAGTATAGCTGCTGAATTTTGTCTAGGTCGGCCTTTATCTTTAATCATTTGATGACAAATTATGTTCCTATGGTACTCAAGGATGTCCGCAAGTGACTAGAGGAGCCATGATGGGCATTATCTTTTTCTTTGTTTGTTGTTTGTGGTGTGAACCGATGAAGTTCTAGGGAAATTACTCTAATGGGTGTCTGTGATAGGAGCATTCAGCTATTGAATACCACACATACCTCAACCCCTAGCGTATTTCCCAGAATGGAGGGGTTCACTCCTTGTCTGCTATATGTTTGTTTCTTCAATGAGATATATTTACATCTTGGTTCCTTATACCTTGATGTGCTAAGCTTCATTGTTCAATAATAAGGCTCAGTGATGAATATATATTGTGCCATAAAATAAATGACACAGGTTCGTGATTCATTCAATTTAATTTTCACTTCATCTCATCTGTTTATTGATAGCGTTGATTTCCCATCTTCTTTCGAAATCACATTCTTTTCTAACATTAAATTCTTTCATCAATCCGCTCTCTCATATTCTATCTCAATATCATCTTCACATCACCTATATCTATCTTTCATCTCACATTCTTCTTTTTTTGAGAGATCATTCACATCTTTAATGCATAAACAATCTCTCGAGGGGGCATTACACCCTAAGTATCACTGGAGCATACTGGGGCAGAATTTTTCATTTTCTTTGAAACAACGTCATTCCGACTTTGTCTCAAAGAGGGGAAAATGTAGACACCTAAAAATGTCTCATTGATCATGTGTTAATTATTCCTCTAATTGATTAAATAATTCTTTAATTCTTTAATTATGTTAATTAATCTTATTCTTCTAATTTTATATTTCCTCATCATCTTACTAATTATTCTATTTCTTATTCTTTCATCATTTAATCATTTTAACCATTTTCTAATGATTAATTAAATATTTATTATTTAATTAATTCTAATTAATTCCCTAATTTAAATAATCGTTATTATTTAAATAAATTAATTTTCAATTTCTATCTCTAATCATCTAATCATTCAACCCTTTTCTAAATATTAATTAAATATTAATTATTTAATTAATTATGATTTAAATCCTTTAATTTAAATAATATTTATTGTTTAATTAAATTCTATTTCTAAAATAATTAAATTATTTCTTTAAATTATTTAATTAGCTAATTAATTCTTCAATTCCAAATCCCCAAATTCTAATTTCATTTAATTTTAAATTCTTCTAATTTCTTCCAAATTCAATTACATGTGCATGATTTCAAAAATCAAATTGAAAATCAAAGTCAAGTTCTAAATATATTCAAATACTAAATTGAATTTAAAATAAATTTAATTATTTGAATAAATCTCATGCAAAGATTAAACTGAAAATCTAAGTTAAAGTGAAAGCACATGCTAAATTAATTTTAATTCAATCAATTAATTAATTAAATCATTTATCTCTCCAATCTCTATTTTCATCTTTTAGTTGGCTTTGTCATCTTCTTAATTTCCTCCAATCATTGTTTTTCTTCCTTCTGATAGCTTTTTCTCAATCAGTTGACTCAATTAATCTATTCAATTGATTATGTTTCACCTCTAAATCAGCAATTCAACTATCAATCTACATGTGAGCTCACTTGAGTTCCACCTCTTGATCAATCTGTTCCACCTTTCAATCAATCTCATCCAATAATCTATAAATTGAGCATTCAATCTCCTTTTTCAACAATCATGAACTTTGAATCTTTGTGTCAATTGCAGGTTGCCAATGCAATATCCAAGAGCCACCATACCACCGAGAAGAGAAGAGCAATGGAAGTTATATGCAGTCACGGAATAGGGAGTTTTGATTGAATTACTTTATAATTCTTATTTTGATTTGATTGTGTTATTTCATTGTTTGTTTGTTTGAATTCTAATTGCTACTTTAAAGATGAATTCTTTTACATGCGACAGTTAATATTAAATTAGTAAGAGTGGGGTTAGGTGTTAGATTAGGGTTCAATTAGGGTTAGGGTAAAATTATGGTTATAAGAATAGTATTTGAGTTAGGGTTAAATTATGGTTAGGGTTTATATAGGGTGAAGGTTAGAGATAAATTATGGTTAGGGTTAATGTTAGATTAGGGTTTAAACAAGGTATTTTATTACTATATTTTCGTAAAAACTCATAAGGAAACTTGTGGGAGATTAACAAACATATTTTTTTATTAGACCCCCAAAAAATAAGGGAGACATTAATAAGTAAGTAGTGTTTTTATTTTCAAAAGAGTAATTTTGATTGAATTTTCCTTAATTTATTTTATTATACTATAATTTTTTAAATCAACTGCTTTAAATTTGTCATACGTGTAATTTTTATTGTTTAAAAACTATTGTGTAATTTTCATTTATGCGTTACTTATGCATTCATAATGTTTTTAATTTCTTAAATAGTTATTATTAATTGTTCTTGTCATAGAATACATTAATAAGCTTCCTTTATAAGTTAATACATGATAAGATATATATATATATATATAAATAATGTCTGGTAAAATTTTTAACGTGACCGGCGACGCTGGCATGACACGCCCTCCGGCTCCATGTGAAACACTTTTGACTTGGAGCTATGAACCGGTGAGGCCACAACTGGGGGACCTCATCCCCACACTTCACTTTTTCAAACCCGCGAGCACAACGACCTAGTGAAGACACAAGGCCTATGAGCACAATGGCCTAGCAAGGGTTTGAACCTTGGTGGCCACTTCACCAACGAAGTGTTTTGACTGTGACACTACATGTCCGAAGACATGATAAGATATTTTAACGTTTTGTGGCGTAAATATATATTTAATCAACAACAATTAAGGACAATGACATGAAGTTTCTTAAATAAGTAATTAATAAAATTTTCTGCAGTCATTTGCAATTCCAGAAATTTTACTCATATCGCTTTTCATTGAAAATCTAAAGCACATTTAAGTTTCAGTTTGGTAGGTATTATTATCATATTATTATTATATTTATATAGCTACACATTCATTTTTGAATAGTCATGTCTATTGATTGTTATTATTATTATTTTGGTATTATGATTCAACTAAGTTTGAGAGTTTATTTTTTATTTATATAATTATTATTTTTATTGTTATAGGTTGTATTAAATTTATTTATAGTTATTATTACTTTTTAATAAATAGTTTTCAAAAATATTTTTTTAAATTTTTACATTAAAAAGTATAACGAATAAATAATAAATTAATATTTGAAAACATAATTTATAATTTCAATTAAATTTAGATATAAAAAATATTTCAAAAAATAAAATTTATAAACATCAATTAAATTTAGATAAATTAATTGGTAATTAATTAATATAAAAGATAAAAATACAAAATAATTTATATATATAAAACAATTAAAATATATAATTAATGTCAAGAGGCATATAGACATAAGTGTGTTGACAATTTTATTTATTTATTTTAAATTTGACAATCATTTAGTGTCAAATTTTTAATAATTAATAATAAACATAATATTTTTAAAATAAATTATATATAAAACAAGTAACTTTTAAATAATCTATTTCCATCTACATCTCTATACTTTCTAATTGTTGGGATTTGTATCTCTCTATTTTTATGTTTAACTCTCCCTCTACCTCTCTCTATCTCTCTATCTATTTCTATCTCTCCCTCTCCCCCTCTATCTTCATCTATTATTTCATCTACTCTAAACTAATGGCAGGAACATGATGCTTTGCATTTCTTGTTTAAATGATCTGCATAATTATAAAAGTGTTTATTACAGATCACAACTGCAAGAGAAAAAGTAAATTCAAGTATTGTTGAGTGCAAGGTGGTGACATTATAAGAGATGAGGCTCGAATCATCCCTTGGTGTAATATGCCTTGAGCATAATCATTATATAACATTTACTAGGATACCTATCTTCACAGGAATATAAGTAAAGTATGCCAAAAGATATCGTGTTTGTTCAGATTCTATTTACAAAATTATTATATTAAAATTAATATTAAATCATTATTATATTATGATATTGTAATAAATATTAAATTATCATTAAGATATGATTACATTACTATGTGTTCTTATATTTTTTATTTTTTATATTTCTACTAGACTCTTTTAAAAGTAAAAAAATTTAAAAAATACCAAATTATTAATATTATATTTAATATGTATAGCTTGAGTTGGCCTAGTGGTGGAGAACTTGTGCTCTTGAAAGAGAGGTCTCAAGTTTAAATCCCACAAAGGGGGTGAGGTATGTACACTTCATCGACTTCGGCCCATTACCGATTAAAAAAAATAAAAATAAAATTATATTTAATATTTCTATTAAACTCTTGACCAAAGCAAAAATACTAAATTAGTATTATTATATCATACCACTATATTTTTATTTTATAGTTGTTTTTATCTTTATCCGTGAGAAAAAAATGGATTTTATGTAGGACACTTTCAACCCCCATAATTAACAATAACAAAATGTATATATATATATATATCTGTGTGCATATAAGAATAACAAAATGATTTTTTTTTATGCATTTAAATGTCACCAACACATCAAATTAAATCTTTTCTGTTTTTATTGATAGATATTTTTACATTCATATGTGAATGTAATACACTTTAGACATAATAAAAGAATAATTTAGACAATATTTATGAAAATGACCAAATTCTTCAATGTTTGCTTCATATAATCTATGTAGTTTTGCGATGTGTCTCAATTGCAACAACTGAAAACATGCTTTTGCTCATTGTTGTTTCAAAGATTGTCTAAAGGCAATTTAAGGATCTATAGGATCCTTTCCTCATAGACTCAAAGAGCAACATCTCTTTCATGGTAAAACTAAAAATTTGGTGATCCTTCTCATGGTCCTTCACCCTTAAACAAGAAAACTTGATTGTCCATTTTATTTTATTTTTTGAGATGTAAATCTTAAAGGGTCTGACTTGGATAAGTATTGTAACGCTCGATCAAATCGAATCTTTATAATGTATTTTAGATTCAAACAATCTCAGAAGATAGTCATATTCTTTTATGGCATTTTCTATGATTTATTATTGTTTTCTGTTTCTTGATATTCTTGTTTGTTCCTGGTAGTAATTGATTGTTATTTTTACTTCTTTAGCATTATCATAATAAACAAACAAGTATTTATTGTAAGTAATTAACTGCAAAAGAAAAAAATTATACTTTCATTCAACAACTGTTCCAATCAGAGATATTCTACAAGATCTTGAGTCCGCAAAAAAATTGACGCACAAATATACAATTACAAATTTAACGTGATTGTTTGTTATCAATTTTTTTTATCTGTTTGGAGAATTCTCATCAAATTCTCTGAAAGCATTAGCTTCATTAACATTACCACTTGCAACTTCGAGCTTCCATATTTACAAGATATAAAAGTAGAATTTTTTAACGTAAAAACAGAAAAATATATTATAAAAAAGAGTTAATGCAAACTGTTTGCATAGGCTGTATCAAAAGAAGATAAAAGGCAACAATTGGGTGCATAAGCTGTTAATTTTAAACAAGCAGAGAAAAACATATTAATTAACAGAAAATAACAGAAAGTATAAATGACACAAACAAAGACATGAGACAAAAATTTATAGTGGTTCAGCAATATGGCTACGTCTATTTTCAAAGCAGGAAAACATGTTATTAATAGTTATCAATCTCACATCATACGTGACTGCACACAGACATTTATAGAGTCACATTTAGGTGTGAAACAAAAAGTTGGGAGAAGGCGAATGGTCACATGACCGTTGGGCTTCACATTCCCCCGTGAAGACCAACCGGTACAGCCATGCGAAATGACACCCCTGCTTCCATTTTGAAACTCACATTACAACCAGCCCGCAAGACTTTAACCTTGTAAATTCTTGTTCACATACACTGCGGATATGCCTTCTCCAAGTCATGTCGGAATTAGAAACTCTTTCATCCAACATATCCCATTCAGGCATGAAAAGCCTCAGTGCATCACTCCCAATTTTAATGGTTGTCTCACTGCCTACATCTGAAACACACCGAATCTCATTCGACCCCACGACATCCAACATAAACAACTCAAATGAATCATTACTACTCCCATCAAACTGGCCAGATTGGAACCCATGTCTCTCCACATACGCCAAACTTCGAAATAGTTCCATGCCTACTTCTCGCATTTTCTCAGCCACCAAAACCATGGGCTTTGACTGCAATGCCACCGCTTGATATGCAGAGACTTGTTCGGGCTTTTGAATTCCATGACCCCTGCCACTTCTAAAACCTTGACCGCACTCTCCTAAATTTTCATAGATATTCCGCACAACACTTAGAACAAAATCCCTATCCTTAGAATTGTTAATTTCCTATAGCTTCGCCCCAATGAGCTCCACCCCATACTTGTTCAGAGCTCCCCTCTTGGGCAAAGTAACCGCCAGATTTAGTGTTGTTTGGACCCCCATAGTTGATTGAATCGCATCAGGAATCTCCTCCTCTAAAACTTGATTGATTAATTCGGGTGTCATTGGGGCATTGTATGTTTTATCTACTTTTACAAGATCAGTCATGATAGTGGCAGGATTACAGTTAATTAAATTAATAGTGGCAGGATTACAGTTAATTAAATTAACTTCATAGTCTTCTTCCTTCAAGGTCTCTCAGGTCTTGTTCCAAAGTAATCAAATGTGATATTGGCATCAGCGTGATGATTTTGCCTTGTCGGACATGCATATTGCGTATGCCCCGACTCACCATAAAGGCAACAAAGTTCATAATCTAAATGTTTCGCCTGGCTTACCCTCTCCATATGCTTCGGGCACTTGGTATTAGTGGTAGCGGGGAACTTTGAACCGAGGCTCACCTCCCTCACACTATCTATGCTGCCAACATCGCACACCATGTTGTAGCTGCGTACAAAGTTTTTGTGCGGTTGTGGCTTGTCCAAATGGCTCACCACCGACCACACCAACTCCACCGACGTGTTCACCTACTGCGCTACCATCAACGACCAGTACTCTACCGACACATTGTGTGTGTAGTACTAGTAAATCACATCCCTCACCACCTTCGCATCCCATGGATTCAAACCACACTCTCCAAAATCTTCACAGGGACTCCACACATCAGATTCCTTGACAACCGCCGGATAAAGTGTCGTCTCTTCATCTTCCCCAGTTAGCATAACATCTCTCTTCATCGCTTCCCTTTCAACTTTCGATTCAGGCCTAACGGATGATGAACCAATGTTTTGATACTCGAAATTACTCTTTAGCACTCCCTTTAAGGATCGCTCACCAACTTCACTGTCAGCAAGCTGTCGTGACATAGGATCGCTATCTGGTTCAAAAAAGAGCAATTTTTCAGATAAATTGAGGTCCACATCAGACCCTGTCTCCACTGTGGGATACTCCAAAACAACAAAGTCGTGGCAAAATATTTTGCAAGCCTTGCCAACATCACTAGATGATCTGAAACCTAGTAGAGTTCTCCTGACATCCCCATCTTCGTAGATATCTTTTGCACTAGACTTGACCTCTTCTTGAGGCACCTCTCGAGGAACAAGTGGAAAACTTGTCTGAGCATCGGTCACTATAGACAACACCTCAGATCTCAATACTTATCCATCCCAATTTACTCCTCTTCCTTTTTGGTGAGCTTTAATGTTTTGAGAAACCATGGCGACAACTCCCTTCATTATTCCCCATGTCTTGGAAGCAATCTCTGTAGTCTTCGCAGCTACAATAGAAATTGTTTCATTAACCTTTTCATTGTATTCTCCTTCTCGAGCCTGAGAGGTTATGTCTTTGGTACTTCCTTGGACCATATGAGCAGCAGATTATGCAGCTTCTGCAACAACTACTGACAAATGACTAATTCGCTGAGACACTATAGAAACGGTATCCTTCAGAACACTATTATGATTTTCCTTAGAAGTAGAAGGATAGTTGACAGAACCAACATACTTCCCATGCTCTTTACTTGTTTAAACATTTTCAGCTTCAGTCAAATTAACTTCCAGCTTGGCCTCATCTTCACTAGCAAGGTGATCTTTCGATTCATCTTCCCTTGCAACTTTGTTATCCCTGGTGTGGGCGGCTATCTCTATTGCCAACGGGGCAACCTCCTTTTCAAACTTGCCTTTGTCACACCTTTCACCATGGACACCTCTCCAGATTTCCTCCATAGAGGTCTCGCATTCGAATCCTTAAAGATTCTTGACATGACTCTTTTGGTTCCCCAAGATTGTGCCGATGTTTGATTACTAGATTTTATTTTCACGGCATCCTTATGTTGTTTCCTCTTCGCCATATTTGTTGAGAAACATGTGTCTCAACCTTGCAGTCTTTTTCTGGAAAATTCCAGAATTTGTTTGAGGTAGTTTTTCACATGTTTATGTATTGAAAATGGTTAGTGAGTTGTTAAAAATGAGTCTTGTCCATAGTAGAATATAGGTGGGCCATTTTTAGAGCCTTAATGACTCATTTTGTGACTTTTAAGAGGGTCTAAGCTAGGGGACAAAATTATGGACAGGATTACTATTTTAACCTAGTTGTTTTTCCATTTTGGAAATTTAAATGTCAAAAATGGGCACCATGTGGCATGGTGGTTAAGCCCATGGTTTTGTAAAACCACAAGTGGTTTCCAAGTTGTAAAATCACTATAAAAGGAGGGCTTGGGAGGAGTTTGATTAATTGAGTTTTTTGCAAGACTGGATGCTAGAAGGAGTCTCTCTGAGTTCGAGTTGTGGTGATGCGCTCTTGTAAGAACTTGCATTGCAAGTGTATTGTAATCAGCTTGATTTGATAATACATTGTGCGAGTTTTGGAGGGTGGGGTTTTTCTCCCAGAAGGGTTTCCCCACGGTAATCACTATGTTATATGTTCATTGCTATTTTGTTTATGCTTTATTGTGCATTTCTTGATATCTTAGTAATATTTAAGTTGAAAGTTGCATAACCGTCCTCTCAAGATTAGCGTAGGAAGCGCTTCCGCACACTTTTGCTTCCTTACAAGTGGTATCAGAGCCTGACCAGTTTTGGTTCTATTTGTTGGGTACAGGGTTTTTTGAGCTAATCAAGGTTTGAGTGGGAGTTTCTGCAGAGTTTTTCATTTCTGTATTGCAGGATCGTAAAGATGGCAAGTATATCAGGGAGGATTGATGTAGAGAAGTTTTCTAGCACAAACTTTGAAATGTGGAAGCTGAAGATGGAAGATCTGTTGATTGATCGAGATCTATGGGATGCGATTGATGAGAATAAGCATAGGCCCGCAGATCCGATTTTAGCTGCACAATATGATGTGACTGATAGAAAAGCTAAATGTCTCATTAGATTGTATCTTGCAGACTCTATTCTGATAAATGTCCATGAAGAATCTACTGCAAAGAAGCTTTGGAAGAAGCTAAGTGAGATCTACCAAGCGAAATCACTTGTGAACAAGATCTTCTTAAGGAAGAAATTGTATTCTTTGAGAATGGAAGAAGGTGGACAAATTTCTGAGCATTTGGAAAACTTTAATATGTTGGTAACTCAGTTGACCTCTGCTGGGGTGCCAATGGATGAAGAAGAAAGATGCCAAATCTTGCTATGTTCGTTGCCAGACTCATGGGACAGCCTTGTTATGGCCATAAGGAGCACTGCAGTCATCTTGAAGATGGAGGATATTGTTGGTTCTCTACTTTCTGAGGAGATGAGAAGGAAGGTTTCTCTGAATGCCAAATAGGCTCTGAGTGTTCGAGGAAGACCAAAAGAAAGAGGCAAGAATGAAAAGCAGCATGGCCATTCTAAGTCCAAGAATAAGGGGAGATCAAAATCTCCTAGTAAGTCCAAGGTAATTTGCTGGAATTGTGGAAAGCTCGGACATTTCCGAAAGGACTATAAAGAAGAAAAGAAGAAAAAGAAGAAGAAGCAAGATTCTGATTCTGAGTCCGAGAAGGAAGATGGAGATGCTTTTATTGCAGCCTTGGCCACTCGTGCAAGTGACAATGCATGGTTAATAGACTCAGGTGCATCTTTCCACATGACTCCTAATAGAAACTGGTTTAGTAAGTATGAAAATTTTGATGGTGGTAAGGTGTATTTGGGTGATAACTCAGTACTTGATATTGTTGGTCGTGGAAGTATTCGTGTGAAATTTTCTGATGGTAGAATTAGAAGATTTGATGGTGTCTTGCATATCTCGGGACTAGCACGGAATTTGTTATCTATTAGCAAACTAATAGATGCGGGTGTGCATGTACAGTTTTATGAAGCAGGTGTGAAAATGGTGAGAGGTGCTATGGCAATAGCAAGAGGAAGTAGAATGGGTACATTGTACCAGCTTGATGCATGCACAGTTGAGTGCAATAGCACTTCTGATAAGACTATGATAAAGACTATGTTGGAAAAGGAGAGGGTGTCTCTTTCAACAGATGGTCGTGGTTTTTGGGTACCCAAGGGTGCTCTATCTACCGAATCAAATTTGCCTGTAGAGAAGACCATGTTATGGCACCAGAGACTTGGCCACATAGGTGAGAAGGGTCTACGGACCTTGAAAAATAAGAACCTTGTTGATGGGTTGAATGATTGCAACCTTGAATTTGATTTTTGTGAGCATTGTATCTATGGTAAACAAAACCGCATTCAATTTTACTCGAGTTCTCATAAGTCTTCATGTATTTTAGATCTAATCCATTCGGATGTATTTGGTCCAGTTGATGTTCCTTCTAATGGTAGATTAGTTTATTATGTTTCTTTCATTGATGATTTCAGTAGAAGAACATGGGTTTATTTTCTTAGGAGTAAAACTGAAGTTTTCAATCGTTTCAAAGAATTTAAAGCAATGGTTGAGTTGTAGACTGGAAAGAAAATAAAATGTTTGAGAACTGATAATGGTGGTGAATTTTGCTCCAATGATTTTGACACATTTTGTAAAGATTGTGGTATTAAAAGAGAGAAGACAACTCCGTATTCTCCACAACAGAATGGAGTTGTAGAAAGAATGAATAGGACCTTGATGGAGAAGGCTAGGAGTATGCTGAGTGGAGCTGGACTAGAACAAAAGTTCTGGGTTGAAGCTGTAGCCACTGCCTGCTACCTGATAAACAGGTTTCCTACATCAGCTCTTGTTGATAAGATGCCAATGGAAGCGTGGTCGGGCCACAAGCCTTCACTTAGACATCTGAGAGTGTTCGGTTGCGAAGCATATGCTCATGTGCCAAAGGAGAAGCAGACAAAATTGGACAACAAAGCTATTAAATGTATTTTCATCGGATATAGTTATGGTGTAAAAGGATACAAGCTCTGGAATCCTGTTGAACAAAAGGTATTTTATTCAAGAAGTGTTATTTTTAGAGAAACTAAGCCTTCTTCTGTTACAGTGCAGCCAGAACAAACAGAACAAAAGAAAGATGTGATTCAACTACCTGCTACACCGGAGAAAGTTGAATCGAGGCCCTTAGAAAGACAAGAAGTCGAGGA
Organism: Cryptomeria japonica; assembly: GCF_030272615.1. NCBI lineage: Eukaryota > Viridiplantae > Streptophyta > Pinopsida > Cupressales > Cupressaceae > Cryptomeria > Cryptomeria japonica. The sequence goes on from NC_081405.1 coordinate 611,797,418, forward strand.
GAGCTCTATGAGTTCTGAATCATCAGAGGAAGAAGAGGAACCTGAAGCTGAACTTGAACTAGATCTTGCTCGAAGGTCTACTAGACAAAGGAAACCACCTGAAAGGTATGGGTATTCTCCTGATGATTGGAGATGCATATTTGCATTGAATGCTAACATTGATGAACCGAGATCTGTAGAAGAGGCTCTTGGTATGAATAATTCAGAGTCCTATAAAATAGCCATGGATGAAGAAATGACAACTCTTAAGAGGAATGAAACATGGGACCTTGTACCATTGCCTGAAGGATGAAAGCTTGTTGGTTGTAAATGGGTGCTCAAGAAGAAGATGGGTTCAGATGGAAACATTGAGAAGTATAAAGCACGTTTGGTTGCAAAAGGTTACTCTCAAGTTGAAGGAGTAGATTATGGTGAGAATTTTTCTCCAGTAGCCAAAATGACATCCATTAGATTTTTACTTTCTATTGCAGCAGCCTATGATCTAAAGATCGAGCAAATGGATGTGAAAACAACTTTCCTTCATGGAGATTTGGAGGAAGAAATTTACATGACACATCCAGAGCACTATGTGATGAAAGGTAAAAGTCATTTGGTTTATAAGTTGAAGAAATCCTTGTATGGTTTAAAACAGAGTCCTAGGATGTGGTACCAAAAGTTTGATACATATGTGTTGAGTTTGGGATTTGTGCGATCTAAATCTGATCACTGTATATATTTTAAATCTGATGGTGATCGTTTCTTGGTCATTGCCCTGTATGTCGATGACATGTTGTTTATTGGCAAAGGAAAAGGTTTGATTGCAGAGTTAAAATCTCAGCTCTCGATAAAGTTTGAAATGAAAAATCTTGGTGCAGCTAGGCACATTTTGGGAATGGAGATTGTAAGAGATAGACAAAACAGAAAGCTTTGGCTAGGCCAGAGCAAGTATGCTGGTACTATTTTGAAAGATTCAATATGCAGGATTCAAGACCATTGAGTGTTCCTATTACAATGGGAACAAAGCTTTCTAGTTCACAATGTCCTACATCCCCATTGGAGATGGAAGAGATGAGTCGAGTACCATATCAGAGTGCTATTGGAAGTTTTATGTATGCTATGGTCTGTACAAGACCAGACATTGCCCAAGCAGTGGGAGTTCTTTCTCGTTATATGTCTAATCCAGGAAGAGCACATTGGGATGCAGTAAAAAGAGTTTTCAGATACTTGAGGGGTACTTCAGAGTACTCGATATGTTTTCATGGAACAAGAAATGAGCATTCCTTAGATATTCGAGGCTATGTGGATTCAGACTGGGCCGGTGATGTTGATAGAAGAAGATCCACCAGTGCATATGTGTTTACATTATTCGGTGGTGCAATCAGTTGGATGAGCAAGTGACAGGCTGTGGTCACTTTGTCCACTACTGAGGCAGAATATATGGCAGCTACTCATGCCTGTAAGGAAGCCATCTGGCTAAAGAGATTGTGTTCAGATATAGAGTTCAAACAGGGTGCAGTGACAATTTACAGTGATAGTCAGAGTGCAATCTGCCTAGCAAAGAATCCTACTTTTCATGCCAGGACCAAGCATATTGATGTACAATATCATTTTGTGAGAGATATGATTGAGGATGGCAAGGTGAAGCTGGAAAAGGTAGAAACTTTGGTGAATGTTGCTGATGCATTAACTAAGCCCGTGAGCATAGAGAAATTCAGATGGTGTTCAGAGTCTATGGGCCTCTCAGCCCCTAGCAATTAAGTCCATGATATTTTGGATCCCCTGACTCTTGCAAGGTGTTCGACAAGTGGGAGAATGTTGAGAAACATGTGTCTCAACCTTGCAGTCTTTTTCTGGAAAATTCCAGAATTTGTTTGAGGTAGTTTTTCACATGTTTATGCATTGGAAAATGGTTAGTGAGTTGTTAAAAAAGAGTCTTGTCCATAGTAGAATATAGGTGGGCCATTTTTAGAGCCTTAATGACTCATTTTGTGACTTTTAAGAGGGTTTAAGCTAGGCGACAAAATTATGGACGGGATTACTATTTTAACCTGGTTGTTTTTCCATTTTGGAAATGCAAATGTCAAAAATGGGCACCATGTGGCATGGTGGTTAAGCCCATGGTTTTGTAAAACCACAAGTGGTTTCCAGGTTGTAAAATCACTATAAAAGGAGGGCTTGGGGAGGAGTTTGATTAATTGAGTTTTTTGCAAGACTGGATGCTAGAAGGAGTCTCTCTAAGTTTGAGTTGTGGTGATGCGCTCCTATAAGAACTTGCATTGCAAGTGTATTATAATCAGTTTGATTTGATAATACATTGTGTGAGTTTTGGAGGGTGGGGTTTTTCTCCCATAAGGGTTTCCCCACGGTAATCACTGTGTTAGGTGTTCATTGCTATTTTGTTTATGCTTTATTGTGCATTTCTTGATATCTTAGTAATATTTAAGTTGAAAGTTGCATAACCGTCCTCTCAAGATTAGCATAGGAAGCGTTTCCACACACTTTTGCTTCCTTACAATATTTACACATAGGAAATTGATGATATCGGGCCTTATACAGGCCTCCATGACTCCCAATAAGTGAACGAACTCTTTCACCTCATCTTCCAGCACTGTCACCAAGGGCTGAGCTGCTGTTGTTGCTAGTGAGAGACTCTCATCACAAGCCTCCCACCTCTCACAACCCTTCACCTACTCATCCATAACTATTCTAGGACTTTCTTCATTTTCCCAGCCATCCCACCAATGTACGTGACGTTTTATTTTAACTTTTGCTTGCACAAAATTTTTCTCTTCACCGAGTCTAAATTTGCAAGAAATTCTTCGATGACTAAATCAATGTCTTCATGTTTTAGTTGCCTTTCAGTCTCTTGAAAGACCAACAATTTCTTTTGACGTGACCTCGCTTGCCACGATACCAGCAACTAGTTTGTCTAACTTCAAACTTCTTCATCTTCTTGAGAATTTTCAATCCTCTATCTATCTACCTTTCCATCTCTGCTCCACCTAACTTCACCTAAGTTCTGATACCAATTGTTAATTTTAAACAAGCAGAGAAAAACATATTAATCAACAGAAAACAACATAAAGTATAAATGACACAAACAAATACACGAGACAAGAATTTATAGTGGTTCGCCAATATGGCTACGTCCACTCTCAAAGTAGGGAAACTCTTTATTAATAGTTATCAATCTCACATCATACATGATTGCACACAGACATTTATGGAGTCACATTTAGGTGTGAAACAAAGAATTGGGAGAAGGCGAATGATCACATGACCGTTGGATTCACATTCCCAACATAAGGCACTGCTAATGAAGATCACAAGGGATTAAACTAAACCATTCCAAATCCATTTACTCCCGGACTTGCATTTTTTCTTGTGAATAGATTACTTTATAATAAAGATAAGTAAGAGAAGGCCTATTGAGATCCAGAGGGCATTGCAGAATATGCAAGATACCACTCTTCTGAACTCAAGTCGGCGTTTGGCTTGGATATGTTGCATTACACAATCTGCAATCTCCTCCAATACTATTCCTGAAACACAAACTTTATAAATTTAGACGTTAATCTAACAATTCAAATTGTGGAATGCACAGTTGTATAGAGAAGGGAAAGAAAAACTTTTATGAAAGAACACTGCAACGACTTTCGGTTCCGAAAATGTCTCACGCTGATGGGCAAAAAGCTTGAGCGAGTTTGTTTTGTTCTGTCATTTCTGGTTTCATTTTTGGCGGGCCCTACTTTGCACTACTGTTTAGATGCTAGTTTTCGTGCACATTTGTAAATCAATTACAATGCAGCCACATCTGTGAGATATATTGCATTTTTTTTAAGTTATTATTAGGAATGTGAAGTCTAACGGTCACATGACCTTTCGTACTCATCTCTTCATCTTTTAGTTAAATATGATTGTATAAATAGATGTGCATAGTCATGTACTGACATATTGATGAATAAAGAGAGCTCCCCACGTGAGAGTTGATGTAGTCTTAATGGTGAGCCACTATAAATATTTGTGTCTCGTGTCCTTGTCTATTTTTTGGTTCGTTTATGTTTCTCTGCTTGTTTTGAATCAACAATTGGTATCAGAGCCATGGAGAAATTTTGAGCAAAGATGGAAATCAATTGTATGTTTGATACCGGAGCTAGGTGTTTTTATATAGTGAACAGAGAGGCTAAAGCGAGAGTTTCAAATGATGAAGCTGAATTAGTCATCGATTAATTTCTTGGCAATTTAGACTCGGTAGAGAGTGATGGTTTGCAAGCGAAAGCTGAAACAAAATGCCATGTTCTTTGGTGGGATGGTTGGAAAAATGAGGACACTTCGGCTGTAGAAGAAGAAGGTTTGATACAATGGTTGGTTGAAGAAGGAGAGGTTGTGGAGTTTGCCTTCCAAGATGAGAAGGATGCCTCATGAGGTGAGGAGGATGTAGTCTCGAACCTAGCGAATGAAGATGAACATGAGGAAGATGAGCCGAAGAGATGGTAGAATTACCAAGAGGAAAAAATTGTGAAGCTGAAGGAAGAGAATTTCTTACTCACAGGCCAACTGTTTTGTATGGAACAGAAGTTGGAGGTTTTGTGTCGAATGATAAATGTGGAGAAAGACAACTTTGAGAAAGAGTAAGAGTTTTTTTTAAGAAACCTTGTTTCAGGAAGAGGAAAGTAATGAGAAGGTCCATCAGAGCTTGACAGATGACTCTTTCCTCACAAAAATGCATCTCTTGTTGACCGAGAAGATTATCTTGGTGGAAAGAAACCACAAGAGGATTCGGGGTGCTTGGTGACCGGAGATCCCAGGAGCGTAGGGATTACAGAGCTGTCTGAAGTGACAGGCATATTTGAGTTTTGTTGGAAGGTTCACAGGGGACGTCTGATGGTTCTAATGCCACGCATGAGATGGGGGAACCCAACAACTGCTATTTGCCCTGTTTCGGTCTTTCTTTAAGAACAAATACTAGTAGAACTGTGTTTGCTCTTTTTTAATATCTAGGTAGTCGTGGAGAGTAAAGGGTGTTTTTTAGGACTAACCCCTGCAACTTTTTTCACTTGTTGGTGCCGGTTTATCACCTTGTAAGTGGCATGTTTGCAGTGCCTGAGCCCCATGGAAACTGGGACTTTGTGTCCATGGTGCCCCGCCCATCTATGGCGGAGGGACCTTTGAGACCCTGGTTGTGGGTGCAAGATTCGAGACCTTCAGAGAGCATGGAGGAGAAGGACGTGTAAAGTAAAATGAAATCCCTAGGGAGTCAATTGAAGTTCATCGACATATAGGAGTATGTGAAGGAAGAAGAGAAGAATCTTAAGAGGGAGCTATTGAGGGTGTCACTACGCTCTGCTCTGGTTCGCCTTTGCCGGTGCAAAGGGCTATGATTGTCACAACCTCGGATTTGGCATCATATACTCAATTCAAGGAGAGCATTCTAGAAGAAATGACACACAGAGGGGTGGAAGAAATCGTGAGACTGGAGGAAGCTACAGCCGTTGTTAATGAGATATATGGTAGCAGCAATGTCGGCACCGCTGATGTGGACCCCCGGCTTTGGGATAATATGGCATCTAAGAGAGTGTCGTTGGGACTGGTCAGGTAGGCCCTTGCATGGGTTATGGACAGCAGAGCAGGCTCTGCCATGGCGGCTGATGTTTTTCTAGACCCTCCCTTGTGTTTTGCTGATAAGAATGTAGTAGGAATACGTATGAGACCTGTGGCACTACCGTCCAGTGAGGAGTATATTGATATCGCTATAGTTGGCAGGAAAAACGAAAGAGGAATTTTGGTTTCCCTGGCTGGTTCCAATGATGATAGTGCCAACGTGGTTAACAAACAGACTGCAACAGAAGGAAACGGCTCCTATGGCTTAACATTTGTAGGCGAAGGGCAGCAGCGTGCTCTGCAAGAGTTGGACAAGAAGAGTTTCGTAACGCCTTTGCGGAATCTGTGTGTTGATTTTGGTTGTTTCGGTGCTGCAACCGTTCCGCCTAATGATAATGAAAAGGATGTAACGCTTCTCTGCGAGAATGTAATGGTTTCGACTGCTGATGATAATAAGGATGTAACGCCTCTGCCCGCTTATGAGGAAGAGAAGAAAAGTGCCAATTTTAGAGGCTGTGGGCCCAGGGATAAGTCTGTGGTGTCTGAGAAGAATGCAGAGGAAGACTTCTACAATCCTAGAGCCCGAGAACCTGTGCTACAAGGCGACTTCAATATCGTGAAGAACAGAGATCGTGGCGACAGGGGCAACAGGGGTTATGGTGGTTTTGACGATGAGATAAGACAGGGTTCTGATAGGGATATTCCCTCTAGGGATGATGAGGTTGATAATTGGTGTACCATGAAGAAATCTATGCCGCCTCCAAGGGATCAGCCTAAGAGGTGCCGCTACAATGAGAATACGAGGTATTGGTGGTGGTGATTCCAAAGCTGATGAAGTGGACTACTGGGGCATTGGAAAACAGTTTAACCCTGGTCTACCCCCCTCAGAGAGGAGATCTATGAGATTTGGTTCTAGCTACAGAGACCCTGGATTGGATTCCGACCGTTGGGGAAAGAAAGAGTCTTTTACTGATGATCAGTTCGAGAGGCCCCGTTTTTCTTTGAATCTGAGAACCACATCTGATCCAGTTTTGAATCATGTTGGCGCTGATGGTACTCCAAGGCTGGCCAGGGATAACCCCTTCGGAAAGGCCCGTCCACAGGAGGAGAAGAACAGGTTTTTAGATTTTACGTTAAGGGGGAGCATAAGAGCATATGACCATGTTCTGTTTGAATTCACTAGTTCTTCCGTGGATGGAGGAGTAGTTTATTCTGAAGCTGGTGGTTTTGTGCCTGTAAGAGTTGTAAGAGTAGATTTCTTTAACGAGTAGATTTCTTTAACTCTTTGACATGGAGAAACTTAATTCGAAGTTTTTTGGAACAGAGTTTGACGAAATTCAAATCTTTGATGGGTCTAGTCGTAACATGAGTTTGCATGAATGTGGTGGTTGGATTTCAAAGGGAAGATTGTTGGGAATGTGAAGTCTAACAGTCACATGACCTTTCCCATTCTCCATCTCTCCTTCTTTTAGCTGAATATGATTGTATAAATAGATGTGCATAGTCATATATTGATGAATAAAGAGAGTTCCCTACATGAGAGTGGATGCAGCCTTTATGGTGAACAACTATAAATATTTGTGTCTGGTGTCCTTGTTTATTTCTTGATTCATTTATGTTTCTATGTTCATTTTGAATCAACAGTTATTAGTTCCTGTCCATGGTAGGAATACTTATGCATTCACCATGGTGTTAAATAGCTATTATTTATTGTCCTTGACAACCAATCAATGTTTAAAATTTTTCAAACTAAAATGATTTTTTGTTTTTTCAAAAGTTGACATGCACAATTTTTAACAAAAATATTTTAAAACATGATTTATTTAATTTCAGTAGGCCTAAAATTTAATTTTTATCAAAAAAATAAAATAAAATTTTCCTATAGTTATTATTACTGACATCACTTTTTATACTTCATTAAATTAAATATCAAAATCACATTTAAAGAATGAAGTACATAACTAAATATTTTAATATAAATTTGACATGCCATTAATTACTGAACTTCCAATGTAACATATTTTAATATTTTAAATGTACGTGATAAACCATGTGCATTGTTTAACGTGCATGTGGGCTCTAATTTTTTATGGATGTTATTGCGAATTTGGCTGCTGAGTAGTAGGTCCCACGTGGAATTCTACAATCTTCATTGCTTTCCTTACATTTATTTGGAGGGAACAACGTCAAGTCATCCATGGAAAATATTATTAAATTTTATTAGAAGGTTTATATTATTATTTTTTATAAGAGTTTAAAAGTTTAATTTGTTGATTATGTGACAATTTGTATTTAACGATAAGTTGGTATTTGGAGGTACAAGTTTCACTTCAAGTAAATTAATTTTATATTATAAATTATTATGAATAAGATTATTTAATAAGCTATATATTGTCATTTATTTTTTATTGTTATATTAATTATACATACATTAATTTTTATTATTTTAAAATATTTTATATTAATTATATTAGAAGTTTTAAATTTATTAGTTTTCTTATAAAAATAATAATATATAATTAAAAATATAAGTATATTATTATTTTAAAAATTGATTTATATTATATAAAAATAAAACTTACAAAATATGTTTTAATGTCTATATAAGGTTCCTTCAAACGGAAATCTTTGTGGATGTTATGATATTAAGATTTTTATTAAGAATTTTATGAATCCAAATAATATTTTAAATAATATAACTTATATTATTATATCATGTGTAAATTCATTTAAAAATATATATTATGATTATATATTGCATTTTATAGTAAAAATTATTAGATATAAATATAATATAATATATAATTATTATTAGAGGGGTGAATATATATATAATCTAGTAACACTCATTTTAAACAATTAAAATTAAATCTTTTCAACTACAAGAGTTTTTTAATTAAAATTTTCTAATATTCATTTTCTAATATTAAAATTGGAATTTTAATATATTAAATTAAAATTTGATAACACTAACTTCTCTTCTCTCCCTTCTTCTCCCTCTCTACCTATCTCTCTTTAGCTCCCCCCCTCTCTCTATGTGCTTCTATCCCTTTCTCTCTCTATCATTTTATCATATTGCCACATATACCTCTATTTCCCCCTCTCCCTCTCCCTATATACCTATCTATCTCTTCCACTCCCTATATACTCATCTATCTCTCTCTTTCTCTCTATCTCTCTACCTTTATCTCTCCCTCTACCTCTTCCTCTCTATCTATCTATCTCCTTATCTATATCTCTCTCTTTTTATTTTTATCTTTTCCTCCACCTTTCTCTACCTCTCTATGTATTTCTCTCCCTCTCCCTCTCCCTCTCCCTCTATTTCTATTTTTATTCACTCTAAACTAATTATACTAATGGTAGGAACTTGAGGCTTTGCGTCTTTGTTAATTGTCAAATCTAAGATATTTAGATCCTTGTTTATTTCTTATCTTGTTTATTTCTTGGTTCATTTATGTTTCTATGTTCATTTTGAATCAACAGTTATTAATTGTCAAATCTAAGATATTCAGATCCTTGTTTATTTCTTATCTTGTTTATTTCTTGGTTCATTTATGTTTCTATGTTCATTTTGAATCAACAGTTATTAATTGTCAAATCTAAGATATTCAGATCTATTTTTGTATACTCTCAATAAAAATGAAGCAACTGCAAGGACATTGGTTTTTGTTATATTTGATTTGATTAAATATATAAAATATTTGTTAAACCTGAGCACGATATATGTGTTTATGAGGTTAAAAAGATTACAGCTTACGTGATGTTAAAATGATTGAAGGCCGTCACGCTAACATTTACGTGCTAAGACTGCCTGGGTGAATTGCGCTAGGTCGAAAAAGAAAGAAGAGTGGAGAGCAACTATTCTGCAAGCTAGTTATTTTCAGAAGCAAATCTTGAGGTAAGTTGTAGTTATCTCATTGTGTTGTTCTGTCCTTTTATGCGTAGACACTTTCGTACCATTAAACTTCCTCTTGAATGGCTGCAAAAATGTTGCCTGAATAAGTTGATGCAGTAGCTGTACGGAGATTGGAGATTGGTTTTCATTTTTACTTTTTTGGAGAAACTATATAGTTTGTAATCAACATAGAAAGAAATGTATTGATTTTATTTTGAGCTTATGAGAAATATATCTTGTATTTAATCTTACAAAAAGTTACGAGATTAACCATGCAAATTATGATCCAAGTATAGTTATTTTCTGTTCAGAAAAACAAATCAAGATATGAGAAATGGCAAATTTAATCTTAGATATATATGGAACTATTTTCGTAGGAAGGACGTTTTTCTCTTAAAAGTATGTTTATTCTTGAATAAATAATTTTTAAAAATATCATATTTAATGGAATTTTCCCTGAATTGCATAGATATTGTGGAAATAAAATTAGTTGGATTTGAAGCAAATATTGTACTAAAAGTTTAATAAGATATAAATAGAGTAGTTTCATTTGCTATAAACCTTTCCTTCTTATTTCATTGTAATCAAGTGCAATACCACATGGTCATAAGTAGCATAATTATTTTCAATGGGTTTTCTCAAAAGTACTATAATTTTGTAGGATACGGTTAAAGTTAATGGTTATATGATCATATTTATGTATCTTGATAAAATGTATAATCAAAATTTAGACACTAAATTTGTAGGCTGTGATCATTACATTTCATGGCTAGTAGTGTTTTTTTATGAATAAATATCTATTATATTACCTTTAAAAAAGATGTATTATACTAATTCACAATAGAAAAAAGAATCACAAACAAAATTCTCCTACAATTATTTTCATTTCATATAATTATATTTTACTGAATAAAAAATAAATAAAAATTATTTAGAAAAGAATACTCACCTCAAATTAATTAACTATAAAATACCACTTCACAATTGTCATTGTTAGAACCCACTTTCTACTTTAAATGCATTATAAAGTTCTGAAGTAGCATTATAAAGTTCCTCTAGAGGAAGTTGTGAACATTAATGTCATTATGAGTAGTATGCCAGAAATACAATATTAGGTAAGAAATAAAATAATTTTTTAAGTTAAATAAAAAATTAAGTAAATAAAATAATTTTAAATGTATTTTTATATATATTTTTTAATTTAAAAAAAAAAGATATATTTAAGATATTTTTAATTTAGGATGTATTTGTATAAATTTATATCTTTTTTTGAATATATATCTTTGTCTAGTCATAATTAATATTTATTTAAGTATTATTCCTTATTATATATTTATATCTATCTATGATTTAATTTTATTCATAAATTTATATTATTATTAAATAATTAATGTCTCATAAATTTTATTTTCTCATTTTTGCATTCTAGCTTAAACTACATATCTCTTGCTATTTTAGCATATGTCCTACTTGCAAGGAAAGATTATCTAGACGAGCATCAAAATTAAAACCATCCATATCTTTCAAGAAACCATAAATGTATTAAATGTATCCAACTTGAAGAACATAATGGCTCACATCTTACATTATACAATTATTTTATGTTATATTTAAGACTGCCAAACTTTTCCCCTATATTACTATCGGCTTTACCATTGCACCTCTATTTGATGCAAGTGCTAGTGTAGGCAGTTTTGAGATTTGTTAATTCATGCTCCAACATGACCCACTCATGTTGGGTGTCTCGCTTTCGCAAAACTAACATCTCACTTAGAAAAAGTGTTTACCGAAGCTCCTTGGAATGAATCATTAATGGATGATATACTTAGTTGAATCTCTCTTAAAAAAAGGAAGTTCGCATGAGCATATAAACAATGGTGGTCAGGCATTGAATATGTGGGATGTATATATATATAGCGTCATAAAGTTGTGACCCTTGCAATTTTTGACCACATTAGGGTCCTCACGCATTCAAATCAAACCCTTAAGTCTGATCAGAGACTGGAGACTTGCTTAGCACCTGAAAACTACATCTTTCTTGCCTTCCGCACTGCCTGAATTGCATCTTGTCCTGAAAAAAAGGGCAGGATAGGGGCGTGGCGCCCCTATCCTTGCCCTATTTTGGGGCAGGACCCTTTCCAATTGTGCTTGGGTGGTTGTGCATTGAGTGGGAAAAATCCCCCAGTGTCGGCCTGTGACGGAAAATAAGTCAATTAGCCCTAATTGATGAGTATATAAGTCGCATTTGCCCCCTCATTTGCAGAAGTTCAACATGTAGAAAATTTGGATAAGCGATAAGACAAATACATGAGATCACACATTTAAGCATTTAAGAGCATTCAAGCATTCCTTTCTAGAATTGAGCATTCTCAAGTCTCCTTTCAAGGCTAAGTGTTGTATTCAAGTCAAGGATTCAACCATTGAAGAGGAAATTCATTCCAACATTCAACTTCATACAAGAAATTCTATCAAAATTTCTATAACAACCTCCCTTGAGGTGATTTACATTTCATTATTTCATTTACATTTACTTGCAAGTACCTTCTTTCATCATTTGGTTAATTCCAAAATTGGGGTTTGACCTGAAGGCAAACCCCCAATCCCAACCCCTTTTCCTCTCTTTTCTATGTGTAGGCTGCAAGTGCACAACTGTACTTTTGGATTTGGACTCCATTTGCAGTGGCGGAAAAACCCTTTTCATTTCACAGATTTTTCAAAGGGCCGTGTACACTTCCACCACGGTCTAGGCATTTTTTTCTCAAATTCGTAGGGTGGCTTCGTCTCAGCATATTATTACTAGATCTAGGTGCACAACTTCATCCTACGCTTCTATCTTGAGCTATAATCTGATCTTTATCACTTTTTCACTTGGTCATAAGTACACAAATCAATAAAATCAAATCTCATTCCAAAAGAGGGGATCATCTTACCATTCTTATATCACTCAGAATTCAATCTCCTTCTTTGGAGGTTGAACCTAGCACATTTCCCCCCTCTTCTAATGTAATGTGTGAAAAGTGTTTGAAGGGAAATCTGAAATGAAACTTTCATCTCTTCTCAGGGAAGAAAAGATTTCCTCTAGATCTCTCATTCGCTCATTTTTCCCAACATTACATTTTGGTGAACCCAACGTCTTACAGGCTTTATTCTGACAATCATTGCATATTTTTCATTTACAAGTTTAATTTTTCTACAAACTTAGTGGTTAATTCATTCAAAACCCTAGTTTTTAAAATTGAAATTGAACTTGTGTTTTATAAAAATTGCTTGTTATTGTCTTAGATCCGAAAATTGCTTTGTTTGTCAAATTCAATTTCTTCATTGCCTTGTTCAGTTTGCAAATCAAATTCACAAAATTAAGAGGTTAATTGTCAAAACCCTAATTTTTTATAATCATATTGAAATTGTGCAAAAAATGAATTTCCATTTATTTTTTAGATTTGTGATTTTTTTCAGACTTATCTTCTATCCTACAATTCAAAATTTCAATTTCCCTCCTTTTTTTTTCAAACTTCAAAATTTTAAAAATTAAGTGGTTAGGTCCTAAAACCCTAATTTTTAAAATTAATTGGATTTTGTACAAATTTCAATTAATTTCATTCAAATTAAGATTTCTAAACATTCTCCAAGGTGTCCCTCCCCTTTAGGTTTGACCATTTTCAAATTTTCAGTCAAATTCTCTTTTTTCTTGAAAAACCCTAATAAGGTCCTATTTTCACATTTGAACCTTATTTTTGCCTATCTAGAAATAATAAAATTCGCCAATTTTTTGGGATTAGATTTAAAATCATCGTAATATTCATCCCTAAAAATTTTGAAAACAATTGCTCAGACCATGTACATTTTCGCCGCGGTCCTCAGTTTTTTTCCCAAAATTTCGGGAGACTGTTATGACTGTATTTAATAGCCTAAATCTAGAATATTGGCCGATTTTGTCATTTTTTGATATCTCTAAAATAAAAAATATCTCCAAAATTCAACATTTCAAAATTTTTAGAAATTTTTTTAAATTAAGAGGTTAATTATAATCTGCCCTGATTTTAAAGATTCTTTTTTTTATCAATTTTAAAATTAAGTGGTATCCCCTTGGCCCTAATTTTAAAATTCCAATTTCCTTTGATTTATTATTCTGGAATTTGTGTCATTATCTTCCTCCAACAAAGTTCAAATTGTTTAATCATTATTTTCTTAAATTTTGCATTACTCAATTTCGTAAGCTTTGTTCAAAATTCAAAATTTTAATTTTCCCTCTAGTGCATGAGTTTTACCACTATTAGTCCTACCTATAATATCCCCATTAGACAAAGAATTATAATTAAGGCTTCCCAAGGCTTGATTACTAAGGAGATGGAGCATAATTTGGGTGACTTGTTTAATGAGGATAATGCTAATTCTTCCCATCTTAATCATGAACCCATTTATCCAATTGATGAATCCCATGATGAACACAAAGAAGCTTTGACTAGAGTTTCCATATATCAAATTTCAAAATTGGACAATCAATTTGATAACTTTCAACAATGGACGTCCCAAGAGTACTCTAATAGTTGAAGCTCTTTCATTAATTGAAGGCCTTAAACACATGATTCAAAGTGCTAAGAATGGAATTGATATATTGTGTGTCATTGCTCATATTGTTGATTCTAATGTTATTCTTATCGAGAGTTGTGCTGATAAATTAGGTTATTCAAAACCTTCAACTCAAATTAATTCTTCTAAATCTTTGACCATTTCAATGGCTAGTATTCCCACTTTCACTTCAAACATCATGACTACATCAATTCAAAATGTTATTCCTACAACCATTGGTCATGGGGGCAATCCCTCTTCTTCATTTAATCCTCCATCTTTACCTATGTCTTCCATAAGTATTCAAATTATTTCTCAACCAATCAATGTGACACAAGGGGGCAATTCATTCAACAATTTTGTTCCTCCTTTAAGGGTCTCATTCCTATGCAATCATCACCTATGTCTACTTATAATAATGTCTCACCACCTTATTCTCAATCCATGCCTCCCTTAAATAACATCACACTACCTTCTCAATCAACCATGTCTAACATCAATTCTTCTACTGAAGCAACCATTAACAATCTTGCTCAAATTGTGTCTTCCTTATAACAACAAATTGCTTTCATGAGTCGATCCAAGTTTAGTGTGCCTACCTTTGATGTTATGAGCCCACTTTCTCTTGATATTGTTAAATCCATGCCACCTAAGCATGTGGAGGTCGCTCAATTGAAACTCTATAATGGAAAAGGTGATCCTCTTACACATGTTAAAACATTTCAAACCTTGTGTACTAATTTTTCTTATGATCAAAGATTGCTTGCAAAATTGTTTACAAGAACATTAAGAGACAAGCCTTTACAATGGTATTTCTCTTTTTCTTCTTATTCCATCACTTCTTTTCAACAACTAGAAAATGCTTTCATCCAACAATTTAAAAATAACATTGGTCCTAAAATCACTTTGACTGATTTAATGCATTGTAAACAAGGTGTTAAAGAAAAAATGACCGATTCATCCGTAGATATAAGCATTTGTGTGATCAAATTTCTTTTCATGTACCTGATAATGATATTCAAAAAAAAATTATTTCTAATTTGAAAAAATATATTAGGGAAAATCTTCTTTTGTCTGAGTTTACTTCCTTTCTGTAGTTGTGCACAACACTCCATAATTATCAACTGGTTGTGAGTCAAATGGATCAATCCACTTGTATGGCTCAGGTGATAAAGGGGAGAATGTTCAACAACCGTTTACGAAGTTCAAACCAACAAAAAGCTTCGTCAAGTTCAATGATACAATAAAAAACAAAAATGTGAATGCTACAACAGGCGTGCCTTCTATTTCTAATTTTTTAAAAAGAGAAAGACAATTTACTCCTTTGAATGAATCTTTACATAATATTTTGTCTCAGTTGTTGCAAAGAAATGTTATCAAACTTCCTCCTATAAAACAAGTTGATCCTTCTAAACTTGCATCCCCTTATTTTGATCATAATTCCTTTTGTCAATTTCATCGTCAGCCTGGTCATGATACTGAGAAATATTTCGCATTGAAAAGTAAGATTCAAGATTTGATTGATAACAATACTATATCTATGGCAGGTGTGAATGATAAGGGCAATAAATAAATAGCTCCTCCTAATCAAAATCTTAAAAATTTTACTGATCCTTTGCCTTCTCATACCTCTAATGTGATTGAGACTAAGTATACTTCTTTCTCCTATGAGGAAATCACTTCTATGGCTCCAAACTTGGTAAATATGGTAGAAAAATAAGATACGCCAAAGGATTCTTGTATTACATTTGACCCTAGTAAGACCATTAGAGAACTCGATGGCCCTTTATACATAGTTGTGAAGGCTAAGGATATCCCTTGCCATGGCACTCTTGTTGACCCCTCTTGCGTGGTTAACATCATCACTTAGGAGTATCTTTTCACTTTACTATTGTATAAACCAATATATGATGATTCTAATGTAGTTGTGAAGTTATTTGATGGATTCTCTTGTCCTACCATTGGCTCTATCACCCTTCCTGTTGAAGTTCGTACTAAATCTATGGATGTTGACTTTGTTATCATACCCTCTTCTGAGCAATTCCATGTGAAGTTGGGATATCCTTGGCTATCTTCCATGAAGGCTATTGCTTCTCCACTCCATAAATATTTGAAATTTTCTCACAATGGCAAAATCATAAATGTGAACCATAGCTTATTTAGACCATCTGAAAGAAGCCCTGGTGTTCCTATTGATTTCTTTTGGCCTAAGAAATTTCAATCTCTTCCATCAAGGAGCGATGCTATTTTTCAATCTTATAAAAAATGGAAGAAAGATATGATCTTATCCTTAAGTCAACCTATATCCCCAACACTTGACAATCCTATCATACTTGAAGATGAAGTTCTTCCCCTCACAGATAGAACTAATCTCCCTCCCAAGGAAGATCTTCAATCTATTCCTATGGATGTGACTATGCCTTCTCCTAAGAAAAACAACAATATTCCTCCTAAAGTTAGACCTATACCTCCTCCTCATGATGGACCTGGTCTTTTTCCTACACCTAACATTCCTCCTTTATATGGTGCAGTTCCACCTCTTTCTTCTTATAGAGAGAAGAGACATGCTTCTCCTCTTGTCCAACCTAAAAGATCTCAACCTAAACCATCAACTATCAAAGAGAAAAACATTCATACTTTTTCAAATGTTCCTTCTCCTTCTCAACCTTCTACTAAGACTCGATAGAATCATTGTACGAGAGAACGTCGATGAAGACACCGTGCATGAGCTCGTGAAGTTGTCCCTCAAACTATTCCATCTCCTAGAACTCCAACAGTTGACATTATTCCTTTTTCTCCTAAGAAAGATGTTGAATCTACATCTCCAAATCATAAGTTGCACAAAACATGTGAGGGTTTTACTCCTATTCATGTGCACGCTCCTCTTTCTATGAATCTTGATGAAGAAATGAGTGAACATGTTATCATGATGGCAATAAAACTCCTAATGATTTTGATAGTGATTATGAATATGTTGACGTGGACAAGCATTTATCAACTGAATTTTCACAAACCCTAATCCTAGCTCCTAGAATCGAACAAAGTGACTTACCACATGAGCATAGTCCTTGTTTAGATCTTGTGATAGCTCCATCTATTGTTCTCTATGTCGCTCCTCTGGCATGTTTCTCACCTTCCCAAACCAGTGATTAGTAAGATCGGAAGGCAGCTGTCATGCTAGATTAGCAATATTAGCATTGTAGATCTTCTCTCTCTCTCCTTTCTTTCTCTTTTGTGATAATTCTTCTATGTGTATCCCTATTCTTCCATTGTTCCCTTAATGTCTATTTGGGGATGATGCAAAGCATTGAGATCTTTTCTTGGTCTCTTTCATGATGACTCAAACGACATCCTTTCTTCCCTTTCTTCTAAGGTAGTGTCCTTTCTTTGGGTAATGATGATTATTATATGTATATACATATATGATATACATGAGTTATCATACAACATACTAACCCCAAGGAAAGTGAAATTGCCTTGTGTTTTGTGTTCAGTATCCTTGGGTTTATTCCTCACTTGGGGACTAAGTCCTTGTGATAACGTTCTCCCTCTCTTCTCTCTCTCTCTCTCTTGTGAGTATCCTACGTGGGAGCATACACTCTACTCATATTTTCCTTTTCGATACTTAGAATTATTTACTAAACTCAGCTTTTCTTTATAATTTTGGTAAATTTTTCATGACTCATAGTGATGGGAACGTTGCTACTTGCAGTCATGGTTTTCTCCTTCTTGATCTTCCCTTTTACTTTTTCAATCAAAGTTGTAAAATCCTAAGCCCACTGGGGGCTTGGTGCATCTTGCCTCCTTGACATGGTAGAAGTCTTTCAATCTTGTTTCCTTGTACTTTACCGCCAGTATTGGCATATGATCATACTCCCGCTAAAGTGGGGGTTGAATGTAGCATCATAAAATTTTGATCCTTGCAATTTTTTACCACATTAGGGTCCTCATGCATGAGAATCAAACCCTTAAGCCTGATCGGAGACTGAAGACTTTCTCAACACTTGGAAAATGCATCTTTCTTTCCCTTTGCACTACCTGAACTACATCCTATCCTGAAAAAAACTGTAGGATAGGGGTGTGGCGCTCTTATCCGTACACTATTTTGGGGCAGGACCCTTTCGAATTATTCTTTGGTGGTTGTGCATTGAGCAGGAAAACTCCCCAAGTGTCGACCTGTGATGGAAAATCAGTCAATTAGACCTAATTGATGATTATATAAGTCACATTTTCCCTCTCATTTGTAGAAGTTCAACAAGCAAAAAAGTTGGATAAATGATAAGACAGATACATGAGATCACACATTCAAGCATTCAAGAGAATTCAAGAATTACTTTCCAGCATTGAGCATTCTCAAGTCTCCTTTCAAGGCTAGGTGTTGCATTCAAGTCAAGGATTCAACCATTGAAGAGGAGATTCATTCCAAAATTCAACTTCATACAAGCGATTCTATCAATATTTCTATCACAACCTCCCTTGAGGTGATTTAGATTTTAGTTTTTCATTTACATTTACTTGCAAGTACTTTCTATTATCATTTGGTTAATTCTAAAAACCGAGGTTTGACCTGAAGGCAAAACCCCAATCCCAACCCCTTTTCCTCTCTTTCCTATGTGTAGGTTGCAAGTGCGCAGTTGTACTTTTTGATTTGGACTCCATTTGCAGAGGCGGAAAAACCCTTTTCATTTTGCAAATTTTTCGGAGGACCTGTACACTTTCGCCATGGTCCGGGCAACTTTTTCTCAAATTTGTAGGGCGGCTTCATTTCAAAATTTTATTGCCAAATCCAAGTGCACAGCTTCATCCTATGCTTCTATCTTGAGTTATAATCATTTCTTTGTCGCTTTTTCACTTGGTCATAAATACACAAATCAATCAATTCAAATCTCATTCCAAAAGAGGGGATCAACTTACCATTTTTATACCACTCATAATTCAATTTCCCTCTCTAGAGGTTTAACCTAACGCATTCCCCCCACCTCTTCTAATGTAATGTGTGATAAGTGTTTGAAGGGAAATCCAAAGTGAAACTTTCATCTCTCCCTGAATTGAAGAAAAGCTTTCCTCTAGATCTCTCATTCGCTCATGTTTTCCAACATTATATATATATATATATATATATATATATATATATCACAAAAGATCCAATCAATTCTTAACAAAAATGTCTATTAAAAGATATACTCATGTGAAATTAAATAAAGATAGTTTGATAAATATTTACTTTTGTCAAAACAATGGTATGATATGGACTATATTGTCTTGAACTCTAAAAGTTTAAAATCACATTTGTAAGTGTTAATATAGATATTAGAATAATCAAATGTTTCTATCAAAAGGACATAAAGTTCACATAAAAGATATATTTCTTCGAAAATAATTGTATGTCAACCATCACATAAAAAGAGAGCTATTGTTTGATAATTTAGTATTGTTGCAACAACTTGCGGTATCACTATGCCCAATTATTCGCCCATTTGATATGAAAAATGTCTAAAACAATACAAAATAGGCTATAAGGCTCACTAATAACAATACTATTAGTTATTTTAATTTAGGAACTTTGAACTTGTTAAAAATATACCACAGATCCTTTGAGAAAATTCATTACATACATTCATATTACTTTAATTGGTTAAAATTCCTAACTAAAATTAAATTGGTGAATATACACAAAAACAAAACAATAAATTTGAGTTTTTTATACTAAAAAGGAAAGAAAGTACAAACAATAAACAACCTATGGTTACAATCTGAGCATTTTGACTAAGGAAAACAATGTGATGTGTGGAAGTCCATGCATGGCAATATCATCCCATAGAGACAACAAATTGTGTGGGAGAAAAAGTGACACTAAGCAAACATGCCCTAATCTCACTTTCAAGCACACATTTGTGGAATACGAAAGAGCCTAGAGGTATCACACAATTGGCTACTTCTTTTTGTGGAAGAGAGAGCCACGGGCTACCTATTAGGATTTCTATTCCTTTGTTGTAAATGATAGATAGAATGATGCAAGTTCAATCCTTAACCCCAAAGTGCAAGTCTGAACTAATAACAAGATTACAGAATTGAACTTAAATGATGGAAAGCTGTAAACACACGGACAAGACAAGAATGCAAATGCGTACCCGGAGTTAAAATCTGACTGAAAATGTTCAGGACGGGGGCGCGGGCGCCACTGTCCTGATTCTGCCCCTGAAACTGCTCCGAAAACTGTTGTTTTTGCACTCTGGAAAAGCTGTCAAAAATGCTGAAAATGCTGTCTGTCAGGAGGACCAGGGCGCCCAGTGCCCCTGTCCTGGCAGGACCAGGGCACCCCACGCCCCTGTCCTAGTCTTTTGCTCTGAAATTTGGTGGGAAGGTCTGTCTCAGTCTGCTTCCGTCGGATCTGCAACTTGCGGCGTCGTCCGAATTTCGAAACCTGCACTTATATCTGAAAAGGTGTTTGGGCAGCTATATAGGGTTTTGCCTTAGTCAAACCCCCGCTTCGGTGATTTCCACCTCCACGAATAGCCAATTTGTATTGTAAAATGTATTGTGTGTGCAGACCTAGTGTGTGTGCAAGGTCCTAAAATGCAAGAAAGCAAACTAGAGCAACCTAGAAAGTAAACCCTAATTGCTTGTATATGATAATGTAAATGCTCTAAATCAAGATGCAAAGTGATCTAAAGCATGAATAAAGGATATATTGAAGCTTATGCAAAGACATGAAAACAACATGAAATCATACCCAACCCTCAAGGGAGGAGTACAAGCCAATCTTCAGTCGGTAATCTCCTATTGTTCTTCAATGTCTTCCAAGCCCTAAATGCATGAATGAAATTGATGAATGCTTGATGGATGGATGTTGAATGTTGTTGAAGTCTTCAAAGATCTGCTCTTTCGCTGCATATGAGGTCCTCGAAAGCCAAAAATCCGATCCCTTCAAATGAAGAAAGAGAGCTTTTATGTATGAAACCCTAGATCGTAAATTCGTATTTTGGCCGACCTAGAGATTGAATATCCCGCCAATTTCTTGGGGTTAAGCTTTATTTTATGATTGGATCGCGCTCCCAAAATTTCGGGAAAAATGTCCGGGACCATGTGCACGGGCGCCATGGTCCCGACAACTTTTCACCAAATTTTCAGGGCCGTCGGATATGATAATTTTAGAGAGAATCCCGAAGTTACAGGTGATTTTGAGATGTTTTGACCCCCGAAACCAAGCCCCCAAGCTCAAAATAGGACTTAATTAGGGTTTTTGATTAAATGATGTATTGGAGGAATAAAATGGAAAGGGCACTCTTTAATGAAAGGGCCCAACTTTATGATATGGGAGATGATGAAATAGAACCTTAGACCTAATTAATTTGATTAATTAAGTGCTAAAGGGGAAATGCAATGCAAAATGCAAAATGCGCCAAGGTGGGTGCTAAACTAGGTGTGAAATTGTACCACCCTAGCAAGTGCGTACAATTTACGACGCTACATTTAGCCCCCACTTTAGCGATCATATGAACACTACGTGCATATGCAAGCTAAAGTACAGAAAAGTAAACATTATTTGAAAAAGGATATATCCATAAGTCTGTCGAACGAAGCCCCCAGCGGTATCTGCAGTACACAGTTAGGAACCGCACCCTACAAAACACACGTTAGATCACAAAATCACCTAATGCTTACTAAGGAAGGTGATGAAAATTCAAGGGTAGCTATATGCCCCCCCCTATTTCGGCTTGCTAATTTTAGTGAGTTGAAACAGGGTATCATGTTTACCACTTCGAATTGTTAAAGAATATTGATGACAAATGCTCACAAGAAGATTTGATATGAGATCAAAAACCAATGGAGAATCATTTGGTAAGAAAGAGGACTAAATCTCAATTCCAACACAACAAAGAGTGTGAGGATTTGAGAGTTCTCTAACATGAGATGAAGGATGTAAATGGAAACAAAGAGAAAAAAAAGAAAGGAAAAAAAGCATGAATACACACATTGGTGATCCATGAGAAGAATAGTGAGAGAGAAAACATGGACTTCTCGCCCCTAGATCTTGTCTAGGTGATCCATGGGAAAAGGACATGAAAAACTAGCCCCTAGAGTCTGTCTAGGTGATCCATGTAAGGGAGGAGAGTGAGAAAGTCTAGCCTTATGCCGCTAGTTCCACTCAACCTCGTGCATGTGTGTGTAAGTGAGGTTAGAAGCATCTCATAGGAGTCTATGCCCGAGTATGCTACAACCTGTATATGTATAGTACAAAAGCGTGACATCTCGCTCTAAGAGCCTGTGCTCTGGTTCCGAGAATAATCACCTGCTCAAAAAGTGTAATGTTTATGTCATAAGAAAAGTAGAACAAGGATACCTACCTTCATCACAAAAGAAGATACCCCAAAAATGCAACAATGTCATAGATCCAAGCAAGAGAGTTTTGCACTCTTTAAGCAAGGATAAGATAGTTGAAAAGGGATATCTTGTAGTATGTGTAAAGGAAATCCTTAGAGGAGAAGAGATCTTTATACAAAAGACACCTATCCCCAAGGGGAATTGTCTTAGACAAATATAACATCTTCTAGAATAAGACAAAGAAGAGAATAAGAATGCAATACTTCCTTCTTTTGCGCGGTGAAAGTGATTCTTAATGAAGGATGACGCTCTTTTTAACCCAATCGGGAGAGTGAATTCATTATGGATGTATTTTACCAAGTGCAAAAGAGGTTGTAGTCAAGGACTTACACCTCTTGTAAGAGAGAATCCTTGAACAAACAACAACAAATGCATACAAGGAATAACATCAAGTAATAAAGTTCACACCATCCACGAAATAGGAAAAAGTGGATCCTTAGATAAAATAAGGAAAGATCATTGCCTCAATGAGAAGGACTTACATAATCTTCTAGGGAGAGATTTGGACATAAGCAAAAGAAGAGATGTATGAAATCACTCTTGTCCCCATAGGAACAAGAAAATTAGGCTATTATGTTTCTTCAAAAAAAATATATGATTGCACTTGAAATTGTACCATCATGAATGACAATGAGCCCTCAGTAAATGAGCTACCAATGTCTCATAATGATGAGCAACATAATAGCCATTAATGTTATTTAAAGACATGATAGATTGAATGAGGTATTTGAATATGACATGCTAAATGCTCAACTATAAGTGAGATCAAAAACATGTATAAAGTGATAAAAATTGAAGAAGAAAAGTCACAAGAAATATTAGAAGAGGGATGAGTGTAATTTATTAAAGCCTTATCCCTAGAGGAAAGGACTTTATGATGAATAGGAGATAAAGATTCATAAGTAGATTTAGAAATTTGAGGGGATTCATAAAGAGATTTGTTCATCACCAAAATTTTCTTATGAGGGGAATGAGAGTTGCTAGAAGTAGAAGATGATTTAGTTGAAGTGAGATCATCATCACTAGTAAATATAGTATTCACATTAAGAGATGGTCTTTTAGATGCTTTAGTGCGTTTGCAGGGATTATAGCCAAGTCCACAGGCATAATTGTGAAAATTAGTCTCTAGAGGAACTTTTATCCCTTGTTCATGAGCACCACAACCATTTCCATGATAACCATGCTGTAGCAAAAAACGAAAAAAAAAAAAAAAAAAAAAAAAAAAAAAAAAAAAAAAAAAAAAAAAAAAAAAAAAAAAAAAAAAAAAAAAAAAAAAAAAAAAAAAAAAAAAAAAAAAAAAAAAAAAAAAAAAAAAAAAAAAAAAAAAAAAAAAAAAAACAAAAAAAAAAAAAAAAAAAAAAAAAAAAAAAAAAAAAAAAAAAAAAACAAAAAAAAAAAAAAAAAAAAAAAAAAAAAAAAAAAAAAAAAAAAAAAAAAAAAAAAAAAAAAAAAAAAAAAAAAACTAAAAAAAAAAAAAAAAAAAAAAAAAAAAAAAAAAAAAAAAAAAAAAAAAAAAAAAAAAAAAAAAAAAAAAAACAAAAAAAAAAAAAAAAAAAAAAAAAAAAAAAAAAAAAAAAAAAAAAAAAAAAAAAAAAAAAAAAAAAAAAAAAAAAAAAAAAAAAAAAAAAAAAAAAAAAAAAAAAAAAAAAAAAAAAAAAAAAAAAAAAAAACAAAAAAAAAAAAAAAAAAAAAAAAAAAAAAAAAAAAAAAAAAAAAAAAAACAAAAAAAAAAAAAAAAAAAAAAAAAAAAAAAAAAAAAAAAAAACCCTAATAGCAAGTTGTATGATAGATTTCCTGACATAACATGGATAGGAGTAGGCAAAGTAACAGGTCCCACTGTGATGGGTAAGGTGATAATACCTAATGAAGACTTAGCCACATTATCAAAGCCTCGAATGGGACGAGAGTCAGGCTCAATAAGGGATGTATCCACATTCATCTTATGCAATAGATTAATGCTACATACATTAAGGCCAGAGCCATTATCTACTAGTGTTCGTCTTATAGCCGTGTCATTTATGATAACAACAATCATCAAGGGATCATATTGTTGTTGAATTTCACTAGTAGGCAACTCATCTTGGGTAAACACAATTTGAGCTTTAGGATTCATCACAGAGTTAACTAAAGATGCTATATTACTAGATGTATTCGGTGGAGGAACATTCAAATCTTTCAAGGCATCTTGTAACATTCCATGATGAGCGGAAGAAGTTTGGATCAAATCCCAAAGGGATATCTTAGCAGGGGTAGCTTTAAGTTGTTCTATGAGATCATATTCCTTACCAAGAACTTGTGAAATACGTGGAGCTTGCGGAAGAATTGGTTGAGAAGGAGGAAGTGAAGTTGGGATAACTGGAGGAGGATTAGGTTGCCTATTGTTTCTTGTGTTATAAGTATGGGCAACCGCATGATAACTCTCTCTAGTTAGTTGCTTAGCATACTCATAAGGGCTCTTAGAAGAATAACCTCCTTGCACAGTAATAATAGGTTTCTTAGGAGTGCGACAAGAATCATTAGCATAACCACCTTGAACCACTAAGATAGGCTTATTTAAAGGTTGAGAATTTTGAGAAGGACAAGCACCTTGGACAGTGAAGAGAGGTTTGTTAGGTGTCTCATTCACATGTATCAAATTGATTGAGGATGGTTTAGAGGAATGAACAAAAGTGTTGGAAGAATTATTGATAGTCTTCTCTTGCACTAAAATCTTATCACAGATTAAATCAATTTTAGGAGAGAGACAAGGGGTAGGCATTGATGTTCTAGTAGGAAGAGTAATACTAGGAAAGGTCATATCATCCTTTATCATCAAAGGATCTACATGGGGAATAAACTCTATAGGAGAAGGCTCAACATTACTCTCTAAAGTCTCACCTTTGAGAGGGAAATCTCTGAAAGAAATGTTAACCATCTTGCTTTGAACTAGGGTTTCCTTATGAGTAGAACCAAATTGAGGAGAGGGAGATGCTTTTTTAGAGGGAGAATAATTGATATTCAAGGAAGGTGAGAAACTATCAAGGGAGAGAGAATAATCTACACCTTCTTCTAATGGTTCATCCCAAATAGTGACGTTGTTGAAAGGAATGTTTGAAGTATTGTCAATTTCGGGAGAGGAGATAACATTGTTTATTAATTCCTCATCCTTAGGAGGGAGAGCATCAATAGATGTGTTAAACTCATCCTCTTTCCTCAAAATATGTTCAATATGATCTTTAGGGGAGAGAGAATTAAGAAAAGTGCTTATTATTTCATCTTCTTTCTCTAAGGGATGCTTATGGGTAAGACAAACTTTAGGAGAAGGGTAAGCATTTATCATTAATTCATCATCTCTAGTGGGAATTTTGTTAGAAAAGGAAATGCCATCACTAGGAAATGTAGGGATAATGTCATCTTCTTGCAAAAAAGGATCCTCATGAAGGGAGTGTTTTTTAGGAGGAACATGAACATATTTCTCCGAAGATTCATGCTTAGGAAGGAGATCTTTGAAAGAAGTGTTCATAACCTCTTGTTGCACTAACATGCCCCCATTGGAAGGACCAACTTTAGGAGAAAATAATTCAATGTCCATCAATACCTTTTCACTTAGAGAGGCATCATGGAGGGAAGGTGAAGTAACATTAAGAAAGGTGTTTATGATATCATTCTCTTCCTCTAGGATAGCTAAATAGGAAGGGCACATTTTAGGAGACTTGTCAAGATCACTCTTAAAGTCTTCATCCTTAGAGCATGGGAGAGTCTCAAAGGGATTGGTAGCAACTCTTTTAGACACTAAAATGTTGTTATAGATGGGGGGAGGTTCTTTAGGAGAAGGAAAAATTGAAACAAGGGAAGCCAACCCATTATCACATCTATGAAATGAATGCATCATGACAACAATTTTTCTCTTTCAAATGATAACACATGCAAAATAGAAGGAAATGTTTAATTTTAACCAATGCAAGCACTTAGAATGTAGATTTAGAAAATGAAATTTATGATTCAAATGAGTTCCTAAATCAGATCTGAAATTATTGATCCAAATTAAGCTATCCACAAGTTCAACTTTGAATTGAAAATTTAGGGTTTTAGCAAAAATTTCCTCTAAATTTTTGAATCTTGCAAGAAATTAAAACTTGTAAATACAAATTTGAATTTGAAATAGCATAAACACTCAAATTTGAAAACATAAATCAGAATTAGAGAAGATTAGAATTCACGTCGGGTTCACCAAAATGTGTGGGAGAAAAAGTGACACTAAGCAAACATGCCCTAATCTCACTTTCAAGCACACATTTGTGGAATACGAAAGAGCCTAGAGGTATCACACAATTGGCTACTTCTTTTTGTGGAAGAGAGAGCCACGGGCTACCTATTAGGATTTCTATTCCTTTGTTGTAAATGATAGATAGAATGATGCAAGTTCAATCCTTAACCCCAAAGTGCAAGTCTGAACTAATAACAAGATTACAGAATTGAACTTAAATGATGGAAAGCTGTAAACACACGGACAAGACAAGAATGCAAATGCGTACCCGGAGTTAAAATCTGACTAAAAATGTTCGGGACGGGGGCGCGGGCGCCACTGTCCTGATTCTGCCCCTGAAACTGCTTCGAAAACTGCTGTTTTTGCACTCTGGAAAAGCTGTCAAAAATGCTAAAAATGCTGTCTGTCAGGAGGACCAGGGCGCCCAGCGCCCCTGTCCCAGGGACCAGGGCGCCCCACGCCCCTGTCCTGGTCTTTTGCTCTAAAATTTGGTGGGAAGGTCTGTCTCAGTCTGCTTCCGTCGGATCTGCAACTTGCGGCGTCGTCCGAATTCTGAAACCTGCACTTATATCTGAAAAGGTGTTTGGGCGGCTATATAGGGTTTTGCCTTAGTCAAACCCCCGCTTCGGTGATTTCCACCTCCACGAATAGCCAAGTTGTATTGTAAAATGTATTGTGTGTGCAGACCTAGTGTGTGTGCAAGGTCCTAAAATGCAAGAAAGCAAACTAGAGCAACCTAGAAAGTAAACCCTAATTGCTTGTATATGATAATGTAAATGCTCTAAATCAAGATGCAAAGTGATCTAAAGCATGAATAAAGGATATATTGAAGCTTATGCAAAGACATGAAAACAACATGAAATCATACCCAACCCTCAAGGGAGGAGTACAAGCCAATCTTCAGTCGGTAATCTCCTATTGTTCTTCAATGTCTTCCAAGCCCTAAATGCATGAATGAAATTGATGAATGCTTGATGGATGGATGTTGAATGTTGTTGAAGTCTTCAAAGATCTACTCTTTCGCTGCATATGAGGTCCTCGAAAGCCAAAAATCCGATCCCTTCAAATGAAGAAAGAGAGCTTTTATGTATGAAACCCTAGATCGTAAATTCGTATTTTGGCCGACCTATAGATTGAATATCCCGCCAATTTCTTGGGGTTAAGCTTTATTTTATGATTGGATCACACTCCCAAAATTTCGGGAAAAATGTCCGGGACCATGTGCACGAGCGCCATGGTCCCGACAACTTTTCACCAAATTTTCAGGGTCGTCGGATATGATGATTTTAGAGAGAATCCCGAAGTTACAAGTGATTTTGAGATGTTTTGACCCCCGAAACCAAGCCCCCAAGCTCAAAATAGGACTTAATTAGGGTTTTTGATTAAATGATGTATTGGAGGAATAAAATGGAAAGGGCACTCTTTAATGAAAGGGCCCAACTTTATGATATGGGAGATGATGAAATAGAACCTTAGACCTAATTAATTTGATTAATTAAGTGCTAAAGGGGAAATGCAATGCAAAATGCAAAATGCGCCAAGGTGGGTGCTAAACTAGGTGTGAAATTGTACCACCCTAGCAAGTGCGTACAATTTACGACGCTACACAAATATTAAATATTCAAAAATTATGAAGACCTAACTCTGTGATTTGGGTCAGCTATAAAACCCAAAAATAAAAATAAATTTGCAAACACTATGTAAAAAAGATATAAAAAATAAATTAAATAACAAGGTGCAAATTTCATTCAAAAAGGAGAAATAAAAATAAATAAACATATTCAAATCTCCGTGCATTTGAATGCCTTCCAAATACCTACATGCACAAAGAAAATAATTTATTTTTGGAGTTGATTAGGGTCTTGCCTCAATCAAGTCCAGGGGATTTGATGTTTCCACCTCCGTAGCAACCAAGATAGACAAATATATATATATATATATATATATATATATATATATATATATATATATATATATATATATATATATATATATATATATATATATAGAGAGAGAGAGAGAGAGAGAGAGAGAGAGAGAGAGAGAGATTTAAAAAAGATAAAAGATTCGATAACTGATGTGATGAATCCCTCAGATGCTCATAGGTTTAAAAATATATAAAGATACTAACTGAGAAGTCTTGATAAATACAAGAGAGAAAGAGAGCTTTGTGAGACTAATTTGAGAGCACTATAGTGAGTTGTAACAAGTTGTAGATATTTCTACATAATATTGAGTGTGAAATAGAGCCAAGACATCCCAAGAGAGATTTTAGAAATATTATTTAAAGAATGAAAGTTTCATTTAAAAATAAGAAGAGGAAGAAAAAGAAAGGGGTTGATGAGCCGTTTCAAATTATTCTAGGTTGCTTCCACGAACCTAAGAAGTTGACAAGTGAAAAAACATTTAGAAGTATGATCTTTGAATAATAAAATTTCATAGGATGCTAGTGTTAGAATTGTGTGAATAATGTTGTCATTGATGTCAAACCAGTCCTCCAGTTTTGGACTAGATAGTGTATGAGGTCCAAATATTAGTCTGGATGTTATGGTTGTTGTGAATATTATATGCGAGGATTGTATGCAGTCAATACATATGTGCAGTTCAGATGTTGCGGTTTTCGTCAGAAGGTATTATGTAGCATGGATAGTCCTGGATGATGACTTTTCATTGAGTTCTCATTGATCTTAGTATCTCTGTGCTATGAGTTCTCATGGATCCTGGTATCAGTTATGTATCCCAGTGTTAACAGTCTTGGTAATTGTCAGAAGTATCTATTCGAGTTTTGTGTTGTGGTTTTCTTGGTACAGGTGGAGTATGTTTTGAAGATATTGGGATTGATCTTATGATATTGGGTTGGTATTCTTGGGTCTGGATGACCCTATCCCTTTTTGTTAACTCAGTATATGAATTGGAAATCGAAGTATGAAAAGGAAGCATGTAGAAGTCTTATGGAGGCTAGGATGAGCTTATTGATAACCTGTTGGGCTTGGCCAACACACTATTTTGTATTTCTGCCCTCCAGTATATATACATATACATGTGTAGTAGCATAAGAAAAATTTAACAAGAGATTAAGTGTGTGAAGGTGTGTGTGATATGCGAAAGAAAGTTGTCAGCAAAGATAGCAATGTGTGTGAAGTGTGAATTGCACACAACAAAGGTAGATAGTGTTGCAGTAGTCCTTTACCAGACTTGCTGTAGGACAGTTATGCAGAGATCTCTAACTGGATCTGTTGTAGAGTTTGAGATTTGTAATTTGAGATTAACCTTAGAACTTATCCCATGCATTTGGATTTGCAAACCTTTTCAATTCACCCTTTTTAGTTGTAGTGAGCAATTCAACAGTTAGTCATCTCTTTGTATATCTACAGTGAGTAATTTGATAGTGAGCCACCTCCTTGTAAACTCAAATATAACTAGTTATATTCTCTTGAGAGTTAACACTCTCCATGGTTTTTCCCATTTGGGTTTTCCACATATAAAATATGGTGTTTAAGTCTTGTAGTTGTGTTCTTTATGTTTATTCTACATTAGCTGCTTTATATCAATCAAGTTTGTTTGAAATTTTTGTGGATAATTATAATTTGTGAAAAGTTGTTTTTTCTTTAATCTGTGGGAATACTAATTTACCCCCTCTCATTATTTAGTTGCTTTCAACCTGATCAACAATTGGTATTAGAGCTTTGGTCCCTTGCTAGGAAAGCTTAACTGCTTGAGGGAGATCCGTGTTGGTTGAAGTCATGGAACCTATATTCTTGGGAGAAGATTTTCAGATGGATGAATCCTTGGAAAGTATTGAATTAGAGAATGAATAATTGAAGGAGAATTTGAAGGTAGAAAATGAATGTGTGCGAAACTGAGAGAGAAAATCCAGAATTTCAAGTTGAGACATAAGGAAGTTAACAATCAATTGAAATAGGCGAATGAGACTATCAAATATCTAATGCTTAAGATTGAGGAAAAGGAAAAAATAGAACTACTCCTGAAAGAGACAACAAAGAAGAAGTTTGGAGAATGTGAAAAGATTGAACAAGAGGTGAAGAATCTAAAGTCAGAGAATAAGATCCTTGACAATAGTAAGCTCTTGGGAGATTTTATCAGCATGCAGAAAGTTAATCTAGGCAAAACCGGACTTGGTTTCCAATCTGGTATGTGCCCATATCAAAATGATAAAGAAAACAAAGAAGTCAATGTTGGAGTATAGAAGAAATCAAAAGATGAGAAGAAGACCCGTAATAAATAAAAAATGCAATAATACCATCATTCCAACAACCTAATGCACAAAGGTACCCATCCTTTAATGGCTATTATTTTAAATACAATAAACTATAGAATCATTCAGTGCTATAGTTATAAGATATTTGGACATAAAGCAAGTCTCTCTAGAAATAATGTTGTGAATTAGAATTATAATCCGGTTGTTGCAAACAAGAAAAGATACAACTTTCATGGATATTGTTACATTTGCAATAACTATTGACATAAGGCTAGTCAAAGTAGATACAGATCACATCTAGTAAGATCTGAGAGGAAGATTTTTAGTTGGTTCAAATGCAAGAAAACTAGACATTATGATAATCAATGCAGGAATGAAAAGGTGGAGAAATCTATTGGGAAGAATGGTGATTCAAAGAAGAAAGAAAATTTTCTCTGGAGAAAGAAGAGTGAGAACAAAGGAAGTAATCCTGATGTACTAGAATCCATTGCAAGTGCTTCCTCCTATGCTATTTAAGTTTAGAATTTAGGAATAGGGGGAGTTTTTATCTGAAAGAAAAATATTCTATCCTCCATGTCTGAGTGGATCATGTCACTAACCTGGCATGATAGTGCTTGAGTGGTAACCAGAAATCAAATGAATATTTTTGGCATCATTGATAAGATAGTTCTTGGCAACAAAACCCTAATGAAGTATCTTTAGCAAATAAGTATCAGTTTTTTAGTTCATTTCTTTCATATCGGTCATTGTGTTTGAGAAAATTGTGAATAGTAGAGAAGTAGCAGAGTGAGTAGTGAGAGCAACCATGGAAGGAAAATTAATCATCGGAGAATATAGAAGTGAGGAATTTCAAATTGTGTACAAGTTTCTCCTAGATGAGTTTAGCTCGAAGAAGATCAAAGCTATTGAAGTTGGTTTGAATAATGATGAATTGCAGAGGGTCAAATAATTTGAAGGCAAATGTCTGAACCTATGGATCCAATTCCCTTGGTTTGATAATGTAGAGGTTATTAGGGTAATTCTTATTCATGCGCAAGATAACTGCATCATGTTGGATAAACCATATCCGATCATAAAGGAAATCATTTCTATGGTCACCATCCTATGAAAGAATAGAGAAGTTCTAGAAAATAAGTCGATATTTAACAAAGAAGTGGAAGTCCTAACCGGCGTGAAGGGTGATTAGCGAGCTCTAATCATTAACACAATCATCAACACTATAGTGAGGTATGTTTCCTATGGCATCTCTTATAAAATCTATTTCATAAATAGGGAAGGTGCCACCTCAGCAATTACAGTATATATGGCACATATGCTTGTTATGGAGAACAAATCATCTGACTTGTGTGAATTAATGAAAGAATTATTGTTAGAGAACATTAAGATGACAAAAGATAAGAATTATGCTTTCTGGTTTGGGTCATTGCTTGTAAGTTTGGTTATGTATTGTTAGGAGTCCCTTCCAGAAAAAAGATGATGTTATATGGGAGTCTGGTGTTCCTATTGCAAGACAAATATTTACATATTTGAACAGTTTGACTAACAAAGAAGAAGTTTGTAGTGGCTATTTCAAGTCATTTGTGGATATGTGGAGTGTTGGGTCGGTTTTTGTGTCTTTCTAGATATTTATCCTCTAGAAAGAAGAAAACGAGACAGTTTATTCCTGTTAGTGTCTCAAAGCCAAAGAGAAGCAAGGTGGAAGATGTCGTGGTGATTGATGATCCAGAATCCCTTGTAGCTAGAGGAATTTCGGAAGTTGGAGAGCAGGAAGCTAGAGATTCAAAAGATGAGTGTAATTTGCTAAAATTGGATGATAGTATAGATGGAATCATGAAGATTGGCATGACAGAATTGAGAGCAATCTAATGAAGTATTTGATCCAAAACAACATGAGCCCTGAATATATCGGTAATTTTCTCCTGAAATATTTGAATGAGGTTATGAAAGAAAGAATGTATGAGTAGTCAGTTGAAGTAAAAGGCATGGATATGCAAAATCTGTTGAATGAGTGTATCATTGCACAAAATAACTTGTCAACATATATTGAAGAATTAAGAGATTGTATCTGCAATGCTAGCAGAGTCTACAGATATTGTATCTCTTGGCCACTAGCTGCAATGAAGCAAAAAGGTAAGATTGATGCTAATGAAGATGAACTGACAAGTCTAGGCAAGTCTTTTGATTTTCTAAATGATAAGGATGGTGAGAAAAGGAAAATAGTTAATTCTCTTCAAGTTGAGCTCCTTATATTGCAAAGGCAGAAAGAAGACTTTGTGAGCATGTTTTGGAAAGTTAAGGAAATTGTTGAAGCTAAGCTATAGCACTTTTCGATATTGCTTGAGAATGCAGTTGAGTACATGAGTAGAATCCAACTGCTCTGAATAATTTTTC
The DNA here is from genome assembly GCF_030272615.1 of Cryptomeria japonica. Taxonomy (NCBI): domain Eukaryota; kingdom Viridiplantae; phylum Streptophyta; class Pinopsida; order Cupressales; family Cupressaceae; genus Cryptomeria; species Cryptomeria japonica. The sequence goes on from NC_081405.1 coordinate 611,830,703, forward strand.
AAATTTAGTTGATCTAGTGGTTGAGTGTATATGTCTTTCAGTAAGTATCAAACTAGCTATACATTCTTGGGAAGTTCTTCCAGATCTGCAGGAAAAATACAAGCTTATATTTTTCAAAGAAGAGAAACTAAAATTTCTTGTGTGAGATTTAGATTTTGACATTTTTGGCTGTATATATCTATTCTTTCCTTTTTCATCAAAGGCATCCTTTTTCCTTGATGCCAAAATGGGGAGAAAGGAATAATATTTCAATGAATGTTGATTTGAGGAATTACATGAGTAAGGGGAGTTGTGCAGTTATGTTTTGAATGTTTTGACATCAATGACAAAGGGGGAGATTGTTAGACATGTGAATAATGTTGTCATTGATGTCAAACTAGTCCTTCTATTTTGGACCGAACAATGTATGAGGTCTGAATATTAGTATGGATGTTATGGTTGTTGTGAATATTGTATGTGAGGATTATATGTCGTCGGTACGTATGTGCAATTGAGATGTTGCAGTTCTGGTCAGAAGGTATTATGCAGCATGGATAGTCCTGGATGATGATTTTTTATTGAGTTCTCATTGATCCTTGTATCCCAGTGTTATGAGTTCTCATGGATCCCAGTATCAGTTATGTGTCATGGTGTTAGCAGTCTTGGTAATTGTTAGAAGTATCTCTTTGAGTTTTGTGTTGCAATTTTCTTGGTACACGTGGAGTCTAGGTTTTGGAGATATTGGGCTTGATCTTGTGATATTGGGTCGGTATTCTTGTGTCTAGATGATCCTATCCCTTTCCGATAATCTCAGTTTATGCATTGGAAATTAGAGTATGCAAAGGAAGCATGTAGAAGTCTTGTGGAGGCTGATATGAGCTTATTGATAACATTTGGAATTGGCCAAAAAACTATTTTGTATGTGTGCCCTTGAGTATATATTCATATACATGTGTAGTAGCATAAGACAAATTGAACAAGAGATTGAGTGTGTGAAGGTGTGTGTGATATGCAAAAGAAAGTTGGCAGGGAATTTAGTAGTGTGTGTGAAGTGTGAGTTGCAGACAACAAAGGAAAATTATGTTGCAGTAGTACAATAGTCCTTTATCGGACCTGTTGCAGCATAATTGTGCAGAGATCTCTAACCGGATCTATTGTAGAGTTTGATATTTTTAATTTGATCTTAACCTTGGAATTGATCCCATGCATTTGGAGATGCAAACCTTTTCCATTCACCCTTTTCAATTGTAGTGAGCATTCTGATAGTTAACCATTTCTTTCTATATTTGTAGCGAGCAATCCGACAACGAGCCATTTTTGTAATCTGGCAGTGAGCCACCTCCTTGTAAACTCAAATATAACTATTTATATTCTCCTAAGAGTTAACACTCTATGTTGTTTTTCCCATTTGGTTTTTCCAAGTATAAAATCTGGTGTTTATCTTTTGGTTGTGTTCTTCATGTTTATTCTACATTAGTTGCTTTAGATCAGTTAAGTTTGTTTGATATTTTTGTGGACAATTATAATTGGTGAAAAGTTATTTTTCATTAATATGTGGGAATAATGATTCACCCCCCTCTCAGTATTTTGGTGCTTTCAACTTGATCAACAACTAGTAATATGCATGAACATCTATGCTAAGTGCTAGTGTCTTAAAAATTTATGCTTAAAAATGGTGGGAGATGAGAAAATCACAAGGTTAACATAAAGGTGATACAAAAAATATGGCTATTGAAAAAGAATCCTAAGCACCTTGATGAAGAAAATGGTTGATGTAAGGGCTAAAATGAACCTACAAAACTACTAATGTAATAGACACAAAAGTGAATACAAAATATAGGTGAAATTACAAGGGTGTTCAATTTAGGATGTGCTATAATTATTGATAGTAGATGTCAAGTCCATTCACTAATTCTACAGTCTTAAATGCATTGATTTTTATGTCAAAACTATGAGATCATTTGATCAATAAAATTAAAACAAAATAAAGGTATTCACCAAAATTTTGGGAAAAAATGTGGTGTCTATGAAAGGCACAAGATATTTCTAACTAGTTTTGTAGGATAGTTGTGGGAAAAAAGAGAAATATATTATTGCATTATTAGGATGTGAGAAGAAAAATAGAGAATGTTCAATGATTTTATTCAACGATTAGTTAAAAGTATATATATACAATATAATGTATTGAATAAAATAACTACATTTAACTGCTCTCTAAAACACAAATAAACTAAGAAAAAGCTATGAACAATGCAATACTTATGACTATACTAATATTTATGGAAATTGATTGACTATTAGGGCATCCTTTTGATTGTAGAAGCTACTTTGCTATAAAGAAAATTGCCTTTTGTTGTCCTTGTGGCTCTTGTAAATTGAAATCCTCAACATGGTGTGTGAATGTTCATCATGATCACCTAACAGTTTTACCCTACTAATTCATATAGTAATTATATAGATTTATATTTTGGTCCTCCAGCTCCTTTGGCTCCTGTAGCTACGAAACTTGTTTCTTATATTATTCACAAGTGGTTGGTGGTTGAATCCATTTTCCTTGAAACTCCACATGCTAAGTTGTTTTTTCCTATTGCTTGTTTGCCAACCTCCAAAATTGCACCTAGTATCACAAGTCTAGTTAAGGAAACCTCACCTTGGCCTTTCACTCATAGTGTTTGAATTTGTTTCAAGGGTTCTTCCTCCCCCCATGTCAAATGTCTTATGATTGTGATGATGACTCTACTTGTATTGTTGTTCAATGTAAGAATAAATATCCCACTAAGAAGGTTTCTCTTTCTCAAGTGAGCTTTTTAGATAAGTAATTCTAAAGTTATAATTTAAAGTTGGATACATACTCTAATTTGTTCATGTTTTTTTGTTTCTTATCGATTTGCCATGTTTTGCTACTTTTGTGAATGGTTTTATTTTTTTTGTTTCATAATTTATAAAAGGTTCTAGTTCCTTTGAAAATCTAATTTATTTTAATCAAAGAAAGTTCCACCCTTATTACATTGTTCTTGCAAATTTACCATTGAAACCTCAAAAATTACTTTGCCAATGAACCTCCCCTTAAGGCTTACATCACAAAACTCATTGATTACATTCTTGAGAATATATTTATTTGAAGAAAAAAATTCGAAATGAGGTGGAACTAAATCAAGATGCCTTGTGACCCTCATAATGGTGTATCTCTGAGTTGGATTCTTGGGTTGTCTTTTCTTCAAACTCCTGAATCACATACACCAAACTATTTGACAATAATCCATATTGAGATCTACACACATTAGGCTTGATCAAGTTATCTCTTGACCCTCTTAAAGGTATAATTCTCGCTCATGGTCTCATGAACTCTCTAGACAACAATCCATGTCAAGCTCAACACCAAGACCATTACCTGTCTTCAAGAAAAAAACTTCACAATACATGCAACCTTCAAATTTGTCAACAATAACCAATGAAAGATAAAAGGAAAGCAGTAAACTAAATCAAAAAATGCTTCTCATGGAAAACAACATCTCAAAGTGAGAACCTAACTTGAGATGATAGAAATTCTCTAGCCTCAAGTGCCACCAACCTTCAAAAATGGCATCATTAAGAATCCAATTCATGGAAAAATTGAGGAATTAGTTTAGTAAAAAAATGGTATTTCCAATAGCTAGACCTAACTTAATACAATCTAGATTGTACGTCCCAACTAGGAAATTTTTACTATGCCTTAGTATCTCAACATTAACATAATTATTTGGTGTCATGTCCTCATAATAGTTGTATGCAAATACTTATGAGCCTTTATTGTAATCAACAACAATAATAATTGGGGCATTCACACAACATCCCATAAATTCCATTTCTCCAACTAAAAATATACCATTTTTTGTATAATCTCATTTTTCTTTACACCAAGATGCTTCAAAAGTACTACCTCAATATTGTATGAACCCTAAATTATATAAGGGTGAGTATCAAGGACTAAAAGATAATATAATTTACCATTTTTTTCTCTATTAGACATTGAATAAAATGTTAAAAGTTCCTCATAAATTGGATCCATTCTGAGGATCTCAACTACCTTGTTCATGGTCATGGCCACTTAGATTGGTATCCAATCTCCATGTTACTGCTCTGCAAGATCAATAAGAACATTCAAGATTAATAAAATTTCCAATCCCTTACATCTTAAGAGTTTCAAAAGAGTAAGAAACCATTTAATCCATCATTGACATCAATCAAAAATTGTTTAAACTAGTTGCCCACACAAACAAACACTTGATCACAAAAATAGGGAGTTTACAAGTTCACAACATGGTGATTGTGGTATTAGCATGGAAAATGACAAGATATTCATAGATGGAGCTTCTATATTGAAAAGTGGAGAAATATCTACTCCAAGGTTTTGGAAGGCTAGGTTTAGCCACACGAGATAGACTGGAGTAAGAATAGATGTGATTATATACAGGGGGGCTGTTGGTATCACCACTATGGTGTTCTTTCTTTTGAATGCTAAAAAATCTTATTTTTTTGTATTTTTGAATTTGGATGTATAACAATAAATTGAAAACAACAATTCTATTCCAACAACCCTACGCCCCACCAGGAACCCTAAAGGAAAACAACACAACTAGGCAACTAAAGGGTGAAATAAAAAATTCTTTGTTAAAGATTAAGTGCACTAACTAAAACCATTGCACGTTTAACATCATAGCAGAAGTCTACCATATGTTTTCCTAAGGGTAACCAACAAAGATTAATTTCATAGATTATATTAATTCGACTGTTAATCCATTTAATTAGATAAAATTGAATGCTTTAGTTTAAAACTACACATACATCCAAATTTCATAATAAAGAAATAAAAGTATTCCAATGTATCCAATTTCCATAAAACATTTAAACATAAGATCAAAACAATAACATTCATTTCACTGACATAATAATATTACAATATCCATAAATACATGGCTTCCAATAATACCACTGATTACAAAGATACAATATCAAGGTTACATAAAAGTCTGATACAATGACTACAAGGTCTCAACTGAACAATGATCTCAAATCAAGAGCTGGTACATAAACCACGAACCAAGAAACACCAGCGAAGCCTTTCCTTCCTTGAAGAAATAATCCAGAACATCTGATGGGAAGTGGCACTACCACCTGACCATGTGATCCCAAAATGGAACCACCCCACCGTGCTAGGAGATAGTATAAACCCTCAAGCAAGAAAAGTAAGACAATTACGAAAGAACGACAAGACTCTGCAAACATCCATGTGACTCAACTCACAAAACACTAGTGACTCTAAGAAGAGAGTGTCATCGCATAGCTTGATGGTTACCATGGTACAGCCTCCATAGGTCCCGGCCCCCATCCTTGGGTTTCTCTTGGTAACCTCTCCTGAGCCTCCGGTTCCAACTAAGTCTCATGCGGACCCTACCAATCCTTTCGTGAAGACAAGGTGGTAAGTTTGTCATTCCAGGCCTTCTCGTAAAATTATGAGCCCTGTACTAGCACTCACCTATGCATGAGGTACATTTATCTTAATTAATATTTAATCTACCCACCCCCTAATCAATTATTAGGTTATCACTTTTTAACTAACTTTCGACGGGTTATCCTATCATCCACTTTGGGCACGGCCCCTGCTCGAAAGCCACTCTCTCTCATAGAACACTAACAATAAATGTTTCTCTCTATGAGAACTCTATGGTGAAACAGACAACCATAAACAATCCTGACAAGCACAGGTGAAGGATACACAAATACCAACCCAAGATTGACCATTTGGACAAAAACACACAATGGCTCATATCAAATAGGTTATACAACAACACCTGGTCTAGGAGAAATAATAACATAGGATGCAATGACAATTCAACCAGAATACCAATGAAATTTAAGTTTGATTGAAAACACCATTTACACAAGATCCTAATACAAGCAATCTTTTCTTAAAACAGCCAAAGCATAAATTATTTGCAAATAAAGATTTTTCCAATAATAAGAAATACAACTATTTAAAAACATCCTTCTTGTCATTTGTCCAAAAAGATTTAAAATAAAAATAATTCTCCTAATGTATTTTCAACATATTTATAGAAATTATAAGCTCTATTTCTGAAACATTCCAAACTGTAATTAAATAATATTTAAAATAACATTTAAAATATTATAATAACTACCATAAGAAAAACATATCTAATATATATATATATAAACACATATATGAATATACATATATCTATTTATATACATATATAATATAACACATAATAAATTTTATTTATCCAACCCCTGGGTACGAAACCCAAAACAGTCATACCGCAGTACGCACAGGGGTTAGAAATTAATTTAAAAATTAAAAAACACTTTAAAATGTGTTTAAAGCCCTTAGCACAGTAGCCTAAGCTACCGCCGGTAGCTAGTACTACCGTCTGGTAGCACTGCTACCATAGGTAGCAGCTTCTACCGTCAGCAGTACTGTGTACTACCACCGGTAGCGGATGCTACCGTAGGTAGTATGCCCTACCCCTTTTTTAAAAATTTATTTTTTATTTGTTATATTTTTTTTTAATATTAATTTCCAAATGCCAAAAAACATCATTTTACATAATTCCCATAGAATTTTAAAATTTCATATAAATTGAAAACTCCTCCAGATAATTTTATTTCAAACACAATTTTTTTAAATTTAGATAATCAAATAAATTTAATTCACAATCAAATTTATTTCTAAGAAACCACAAGATTTATTTAAAGAACTATTATTACATTAAACCAGAGAGAATAAATTAATTTTCTCAATGTTTTAAAAAATTCATCCTTCCCATAAACTAGAAAAACACATCAGGCATGGATTTTAAAACAAAACTTGAATTCACCAAAAGAGGGTTTATATTCAACAATAATTTTATACACACACATCAAACAGAGAAAAATAGAAATATCTACTAAAACCCACAACTAAGAATTCATCCAACCTGGTATAGCTTTCCTGGAAGAAATCTGTAGAAGCACCATAACTTTTTCAATAAGCTTCCAATAAATTCCTTCACCTAAATTCTAGACCTGTTCCCGTGTGTCCCTAAAATAAAGACCTATTCCCCTATTTAAACTAAAATTCTAGGTTCAATAGCTTTTTCACAAAAACCCTAAATTTAGAATAATAGTAATTTTTATTTTATTTTCTAAATTTATCACAAAAGATAAACTAACTTGCAATAATTAAAAATCATTATTCTTTCTTTTCTTTTCTCATGCACATTAATTAATTTTCTAAATAAAGAATTAAAATAATATTTTAATTCTTATTAATCCTTTTATTCATTTATTTAATTAAAATTTTAGGAAATAATAAAAGCAATTAATCTAATTTATTTTTCCATTTAAATTAAAATATATTTCTAATATCATGTAGCTTGCAACTTAATTTAATAATTTCTTTTAATTAACTAAATTTATAATCTCAATGCATAAACAATACAACTATGAGATAATTCCATAAACTTAATTAATTAATTACTTTAATCCACCAAAACATTCAAATTAAACAAAACTCAAACAAATACTCATAAAAAGATCAAATGACAAAATACGAAGGTTGAACAAACTAACAAGACGACCAACTGATGACACTCATACGAGTGTAACTGAGTAAAAATAGGGTCAACTACTATCTCCTCCACTTCCATCAGAAAATATAAGGCACGCTCAGACCTGTGAAGCCAGGTGGAGATGATACGCCGTACCTACCTGGTACTTGTACCTGCAATAATCTACATCACCAAATACACATGCATATATATACAATATAGAAAACATGGCATACACATTGATGAAGGAGAATCGCGATGTTCCCTGTCTCATTGAAATGAATGAAAGAAAATCATCCCCTTGCATCCAATACACTCACAAACACACAACATATAATTACACATTGCATAGATAAAGTAAAATGTCAGTACATAGCAATAATCCATAAAATACCATAAATCACAAATATTGAAATACTGCGAATAAATTATACATCTTTTCTCCAGTTAAAGCATAATGTTATAAAAATCTGAATAATATATCATGGTAATGTATCCACTAAAAAAACAACCAATAATAAAATATGAGTCTAATGAGTTCAAATTAGTAGGGGTACTACATTCTCCCCCCCAAAACTAGGCTTACTCCTGGAAGCCTAAAATAAATAAGAATACAGCTCTCTCATCTTTGTTGCATCCTCCCAAGTTGTCGAGGTCTCATCATTTGGGTCCCATAGGACCCTTACCTAGTCGATGGTATGACTCCTGAGGATCAAATCTCGACGTTGAAGAATGCGCACGGGCTCTATGGAAAGCTGCCCGTCCTCAACCTACAAAGAGTTCCAATCAAGAACATGTGTCACATCTGGATGATAAGGTCAAAGAACTAAAACATGAAAGACATCGTGGATGCGGGATAGACTCGGTGGCAAGGAAAGACGGTAGGCAATAGGTCCCATCCTCTTAAGGATCTCAAAAGGTCCAACAAACCAAGGCACCAACTTAGAACCCTTACCATAATGGATCAGACTCTTCCGTGGATGCACTCTCAAGAACACATGATCGCCAATAAAAAAACTGATGATCTACCCTATGAGCATCTGCATACTTCTTCTATCTATCCTATGCTACTACTAAATGCTCATGAATCCTTTCTGCCTGCTACTTCATCTCCTAAAGAATATCCGGTCCTATAAGCACCCTGTCCTCTAACCGATCCCAACTCAAAGGAGTGCGGCAAGGATGACCGTATAATGCCTGAAAGGGGGACATACCTATGGAGCTATGATATCCATTATTATAAGAAAACTCCACTAGATATATATAGTCCTCCCAGTGTGACTGTTGGTCCATCACATACATGCGAAGCATGTCCTCTAATACCTGATTCACTCTTTGTGTCTGACCATCTGTCTCTAGATGATAAGTTGAACTAAAATTCAATTGAGTCCCTAAAGAATGTTGAAGTGAGGTCCACAATGCTGAGGTAAAGATAGGATCTCTATCAGATATGATTTGCCTCGGAATTCCATGCAATCTCACTACTTCTTCTAAGAAGACTCATGCCACCACTGTTGTTGTGTAGGAAGCTCGAATAGGAACAAAATGAGCAACCTTAGTCAATCTATCAGCTATGACCATGATGGCATCATGACAATGTGAAGAGACAGGCAAACCAACAATGAAATCCATGGAAATGATATCCCATTTCCAATCTGGTACTAGATTAGGCTACAAAAGCCCTGTTGGGTGATGATGCTCTGCCTTCACTCGCTGACACTCTAAACACTTCGACACAAAATCAGCAATGTCATGTTTCATACCTGCCCAATGATAAATCTATCTAAGATCTGCATGCATCTTCTTAACACCTGGATGTGCCGAATAAGGTGCACGATGGGCCTCGGTCATGATCAAAACACGAAGACCCTCCAAAGGAGGTACATAGATCTGTCCATGGTGACAAAGAAGTTTATCTGCCTCAAGGTTATATCCAGAAAATATACCCTCTAAAGGCCTTCTGGACTCTATCACAACTCTAACATCCTGATACCAAGTATCTTGAGGAATAACTCCAAGAATTCTCTCTCTCAAGTCTACTCCAAGGGATAATGCTGAAACTACATGCCACCTACGACTCAAAGCATCTGCTACTATGTTCTCTTTCCCCTAAATATAATGAACCTCAAAATCATATTCACAGAAGAATTCCATCCATCTTCTCTATCAAGCATTCAAGTTTGGCTGTGTGAATATATACTACAAACTGCGGTGATCACTATGCAGCTCAAACCGACGCCCTAACAAGAAATGTTGTCATCGGACCAAAGCATGAACTACAGCTGCCAACTCTAAATCATGAACTAGATAGTTCAGCTCATGGTTCTTGAGTTTGTGAGACTCATAAGCAACCACACATCCATTCTGCATAAGTATTGCACCTATACCTTCCAAAGAGGCATTTGTGCATACCATAAAATCTCCAGATGGATCAGGAACTACCAAAATTAGAGCAATGACAAGGAGTTCCTTCAAGGTCTTAAAAGCTACTTCACACTATTTTTACCAAACAAACTTCTTCCCTTTTCTTTGAAGAGAAGTAATCGGGTGTCCTATCTAGGAAAAGCCTTCAACAAAGCGACGGTAATATCCAGCCAAACCCATAAAACTCCTGACTTCTAAAACGTTGGTCGGTGTTGGCCAATCAACAATGGCTTGGATCTTTGTAGGGTCCATGGATATACCTTCTCCCGAAACCACATGACCAAGATAGTTCACCTTAGTCTGGAAGAAGTCACACTTTGCCAAATTGGCATAAAGTTTATTCTCCCTTAAGCACTGCATTACCTGACGTAAGTGACCCTCATGCTCCTCCACAGATCTAGAATAAATCAGAATGTCATCCAAGAATACAATGACGAAATGATCAAGGTAGGTGTGAAAAACCCCATTCATTAAGCTCATGAAAACTGAAGGCGCGTTTGACAACCCGAATGGCACCATTGTGAACTCATAGTGACCATAACGAGTACGAAACATTGTCTTATGAATGTCTGCATCCTGAATGCGCAACTGATGGTATCCAGACTTCAAGTCAATCTTAGAGAACACATAGGCTCCCTTAACCTAATCAAAAAGCTCATCTATACGAGGCAATGGATATCTATTCTGGATGGTTACCTTATTCAGCTATCGGTAATCAATGCATAACCGAAGAGAACCATCTTTCTTCTTAACAAAGATAACAGACGCACCCCAAGGGGAAACACTAGGATGAATGAATCCCTTGGCCAATAATTCTTCTATCTGCAATTTCAATTCACTCAACTCCTGAGTAGTCATCCGATATGGAGCTCTCAAAATAGGTTTTGCACCAGGAACCAAATCGACATGAAAGTCTATGTCTCACTTTGGAGGCATACCAGGAATATCCAATGCAAACACATTTGCATACTCTCTAAGAATAGGATGACTATCAAGAGTGATTTCTTGACTCTCTGACTCACCCAATTCCTCAAGAGAAATTGCAAAAAACTGACATCCTCTACATATGCACCGCTTAAGTTTCATAGCGAAGATCATACACAGGGATATCGGCCTCTGTACTCCAACAATCTCCACTTCTTTTCCCAAGTCATCTAAACCCTCCACTGTCTTATTGCGACAATCTACATGAGCACTGTGAGATGATAGCCAATCCATCCCCAATACAACTCCATAAGATCCCAAAGGAATAACCCGAAGGTCAACTAAAGTAACTATGGTTCCTAATTTCAACTCACAACTGGGAATAAAGGCATCTACAAAAACAAGGACACCTGTAGCCAACTCTACTTGCCACCTATCTGACTGCTTAGCAGACGTAAGTTTGCACTGATCCACAACGGATGAAGAAATAAAAGAATCTGAAGCACCAGAATCAAAAAGTATAGAGATAGGGGTTCCATGCAACATACCTACTACCTCAATGATTGTACCCTAATGATTAGCTTGGCGGTCATCTATCACTGTAAATACTCTATGGGATCTCCCTGCATCTCCCACTGTAGGTTCAGATGCTACTGGCCTCTGACTACCTATGTTGTGGAAATTTTGAGGGCACTGCATAGCTCTGTGACCAAGCTGCGCACATGAGAAGCAAGCTCCTCTATTACCTTTCGGTCCACTAGATTGCTGGAAACTTCCCTAGCTAGGGGCGTGAGATGCATTCTATGAGGCCTACCCTGTAGGGCCTTGTTTACCCCTCTGCCAGTTCCTGCCCTTCTTATACTAATAATTGCCACTTTGTTGGCCCTAGAACTATTTTGGTTTTGACTATTGCTATTGTTGTTGCCCACTCTTAGCGGGTGCTTGAGGAGTTTTAAATGGTGCAGTTGACTAGGACTAATTTCCCTGAGCTTTATTTCCACTGGTAGGTGCACTTCCTATCTGCACACCTATCTGACCACCAAGTGCATGACTAAGGTTCAGCTCAACTAATCTGACCTTCGCCATGGCTATCTCCATTGAAGCTGGTTTGAATACCCTCACACCTCCACTGATACGGTCGTTCAAACCTCTTAGGAAATGTTGGACAAGCATAGCCTCGTCATTACCAATTCTGGCGTATTGTTTGAGCTCATAGAACCTATGCTCATACTGGTCTACTATCATCCCATACTCACGCAAGGCATAAAACTCATCTACTTGAGTCTTCCTCCACTAGGGTGAGAGGAATTGTGCCCTGAATCTCTCCAAAAATAGTTCCCATGTGATGGTGTTAATGCATACACCGATCTTCTCCTCCTCTAATCTCCACCAGATTGAAGAAAATTTATTGAGATGCATAATAGCACATCTCACCTTGGTGTTGCTGTTGTATGGAAACATAGCGAAACACAGGTCCAAGCCGATAAGCCAGGTCTCTGCCTCAAGACTAGTACCCATACCATCAAAGTAAGGAGGATTGGACCTCATCAAGTCCTTTATGTGACCCAAGGAAGGTGGATCTCAGATAGCTAGAATCTCCCCTCTCCTTGGTGATCTCTCTCTCTCTCTCTCTCTCCTTTGGAACCTATTGAGTGGCTCCTCAACCGGAGCATGAATAGGCTATTCAAACTCAGGCCTTTGGCCTAACCTAGCCAGAACCTCCTAAAACATCTATCTCAGCTCTTCCCTTTCGGGAACATGTTCTCCTGCATGCTGAGAGTTCTGATGAACAGATTGCTCATGCTCCTGATGAACTGACTGTTCTGGCTCAACACTCACATGAGTGGGTGGTGGATAAGGACTGTGATGGTCAGAACCACGGCCCCGTCCTCCACTTCTGCCTCCTTTGCGACCACCCGTACAGCCACCTCTTCTAGCTTTCCTAGCCATGACTTGGTACCATAAAAGAGAAAATGGTTTAGATCCATACAAGACAGATATGAACATTTATCACCTAAGAAAGATGGTCAACTGAAAGGCACACTACAAACCCAGAGTACCCAGTGTTGAAACTTGGGCTCTGATACCAAATGTAATGCCCCGCCAGGAACCCTAAAGGAAAACAACACAACTAGGCAACGGAAGGGTGAAATAAAAAAAAAATTGTTCAAGACTAAGTGCACCCATTGCACGTTTAACATCATAGCGGAAGTCTACCATATGTTTTCCTAAGGGTAACCAACGAAGATTAATTTTATAGATTATATTAATACCACAGTTAATCCATTTAATTAGATAAAATTGAATGCTTTAGTTTAAAACTACACATACATCCAAATTTCATAATAAAGAAATAAAAGTATTCTAATATATCCAATTTCCATAAACCATTTAAAGATAAGATCAAAACAATAACATTCATTTCATTGACATAATAATATTAAAATATCCATAAATACATGGCTTCCAATAATACCACTGATTACACAGATACAATATCAAGGTTAAATAAAAGTTTGATACAATGACCACAAGGTCTCAACTGAACAATGATCTCGAATCAAGAGCTGGTACATAAACCACGAACCAAGAAACACCAACAAAGCCTTTCCTCACCTGAAGAAACAATCCAGAATATCCGATGGGAAGTGGCACTACCACCCGACCATGTGATCCCAAAATGGAACCACCCCACTGTGCTAGGAGATAGTAGAAAACCCTCAAGCAAGCAAAGTAAGACAAGTACGAAAGGACTACAAGACTCTGCAAACATCCATGTGACTCTAAGAAGAGAGTGTCATCACATAGCTTGATGGTTACCATGGTACAGCCTCCATAGGTCTCGGCCCCCATCCTTGGGTTTCTCTTAGTAACCTCTCCCGAGCCTCTGGTTCCAACTAAGCCTCATGCGGACCCTACCAATCCTTTTGTGAAGACAAGGTGGTAAGTTTGTCATTCCAGACCTTCTCGTAACATTATGAGACCTGTACTAGCACTCACCTATGCATGAGGTACATTTATCTTAATTAATATTTAATCTACCCACCCTCTAATCAATTATTAGGTTATCACTTTTTAACTAACTTTCGACGGGTTATCTTGTCATCCACTTTGGGCACGGCCCCCACTCAAAAGCCACTCTCTCTCATACAACACTAACAGGAAATGTTTCTCTCTATGAGAACTCTATGGTGAAACAAATAACCATAAACAATCCTGACAAGCACAGGTGAAGGATACACAAATACCAACCCAAGATTGACCATTTGGACAAAAACACACAATGGCTCATATCAAATAGGTTATACAACAACACCTGGTCTAGGAGAAATAATAACATAGGACGCAATGACAATTCAAGCAGAATACCAATGAAATTTAAGCTTGATTGAAAGCACCATTTACACAAGATCCTAATACAAGCAATCTTTTCTTAAAATAGCCAAAGCATAAATTATTTGCAAATAAAGATTTTTCCAATAATAAGAAATACAACTATTTAAAAACATCCTTCTTGTCATTTGTCCAAAAAGATTTAAAATAAAAATAATTCTCCTAATGTATTTTCAACATATTTATAGAAATTATAAGCTCGATTTCTAAAACATTCCAAACTATAATTAAATAATATTTAAAATAACATTTAAAATATTATAATAACTACCATAAGAAAAACATATCTAATATATATAAATATATATATATATATAAACACATATATGAATATACATATATCTATTTATATACATATATAATATAACACATAATAAATTTTATTTATCCAACCCCTGGGTACGAAACCCAAAACAGTCATACCGCAGTACGCACAGGGGTTAGAAATTAATTTAAAAATTAAAAAAAACCTTTAAAATTTGTTTAAACCCTTTAGCATGGTAGCCTAAGCTACCGCCAGTAGCTAGTACTACTGTAGGGTAGCACTGCTACCGTCGGTAGCAACTGCTACTGCCAATAGCACTACTACCATCGGCAGTACTGTGTACTACCACTGGTAGCGGATGCTACCATAGGTAGTATTCCCTACCCCTTTTTTTTTAATTTATTTTTTATTTTTTATATTTTTTTTTAATATTAATTTCCAAATGCCAAAAAACATCATTTTGCATAATTACCATAGAATTTTAAAATTTCATATAAATTGAAAACTTATTCATATAATTTTATTTCAAACACAATTTTTTTAAATTTAGATAATCAAATAAATTTAATTCACAATCAAATTTATTTCTAAGAAACCACAAGATTTATTTAAAGAAATATTAATACAAATTAAACCAAAGAGAATAAATTAATTTTCTCAATGTTTTCAAAAATTCATCCTTCCCATAAACTTGAAAAACACATCAGGCATGGATTTTAAAACAAAACTTGAATTCACCAGAAGAGAGTTTATATTCGACAATAATTTTATACACACACATCAAATAGAGAAAAATAGAAATATCTACTAAAACCCACAACTAAGAATTCATCCAACCTGGTATAGCTTTCCTGGAAGAAATCTGTAGAAGTGTCATAACTTTTTCAATAAGCTTCCAATAAATTCCTTCACCTAAATTCCAGACCTGTTCCCGTGTGTCCCTAAAATAAAGACCTATTCCCCTATTTAAACTAAAATTCTAGGTTCAATAGCTTTTTCACAAAAAACCTAAATTTAGAATAATAGTAATTTTTATTTTATTTTATAAATTTATCACAAAAGATAAACTAACTTGCAATAATTAAAAATCATTATTCTTTCTTTTCTTTTCTCATGCACATTAATTAATTTTCTAAATAAAGAATTAAAACAATATTTTAATTCTTATTAATCCTTTTATTCATTTATTTAATTAAAATTTTAGGAAATAATAAAAGCAATTAATCTAATTTATTTTTCCATTTAAATTAAAATATATTTCTAATATCATGCAGCTTGCAACTTAATTTAATAATTTCTTTTAATTAACTAAATTTATAATCTCAATGCATAAACAATACAACTATGAGATAATTCCATAAACTTAATTAATTAATTACTTTAATCCACCAAAACACTCAAATTAAACAAAACTCAAGCAAATACTCATAAAAAGATCAAACGATAAAATACGAACGTCGAACAAACTAACAAGACGACCAACTGACAACACTCATACGAGTGTAACTGAGTAAAAATAGGGTCAACTACTATCTCCTCCACTTCCATCAGAAAATATAAGGCAAGCTCAGACCTGTGAAGCCAGGTGGAGACGATACCCCATACCTACCCGGTACTTGTACCTGCAATAATCTGCATCACCAAACACACATGCATATATATACAATATATAAAACACGACATACACACTGATGAAGGAGAATCGCGACATTCCTTGTCTCACCGAAATGAGTGAAGGAAAATCATCCCCTTGCATCCAATACACTCGCAAACACACAACATATAATTACACATTGCATAGATAAAGTAAAATGTCAGTACATAGCAATAATCCATAAAATGCCATAAATCACAAATACTGAAATACTACAAATAAATTATACATCTCATCTCCAGTTAAAGCATAATGTTATAAAAATCTGAATAATATATCATGGTAATGTATCCACTAAAAAAACAACCAATAATAAAATATGAGTCTAATGAGTTCAAACTAGTAGGGGTACTACAGGTTTGCATAAAAAATGTGGGTATTCCTTTATTTTTATTTGTTGCACTTTAAATTAAAATTACTAGAGCTTATTGGGTGTGGGAAAAACCAAAAAATAATCCCATTATTATCTTCATTCAACCCCTAAAAAATTGGAGCCAACTGGAAAAACAACTAAAAATATCATGTTCTACTTCCTAGTCGATTGTCTTATACTTATGCATACTTGATATTTTGTCAAAATTTGAAGCATTATACTTCAAAAATTCACCACCCTATCTGGAAAATGTTGCTTAAAACTCTCTACCATATTATGGAGATCCTCTATATCTGGCATCTTAGTGTACTTCAATTTTATCACCAAGCTCTTTACCACAGTTTGAGACTTTTTCTTTCCATCTTCAAACTATGGGAGTTTAGACTTTATTATTTCTAAGTACTTCTTGGTATCCATCATCTCTTGAATTATATGCGACAAGCAATCTTTATATATTTTATCTTTGAAGGCTTGCATGATGATGAGAGCACTATTCAATTCTATCTTTTCATCTAAAAGAGTACCATGATGACTTTTAACAAATTCAACATGGGATAATAGAGAAATAATAGTTTTAATTTGTTCAATGACTTTATCTTTAGCCTTTTTGTACTCCCATACAACTATCTTAATGACTCTAATCCACTCTAATACAATATCTCCATCTAAATATTTTGATAAAACTCCTTTATCATGCAGCAATTGCCAGTATTCTTCATCAGCCAAAGAGTAGGAAGGTAATTATCCCACAAGAGAATTGAATCCTTACTATTTATTCCCTCTTTTCCTTCTCCTAACAACTAGCCATCAAGAATAGTCAACTTTCTTTGCAAATAATCATAGGCAATCAAGACTTATTGAATGGATACTTCTCTAAGTTTCTCAATTTCAGCTCTCCAACCCAATGTTTCTTGAATAAAAGAATCTCCACTCGAATTGATCCCTAAAAACAATTGTGTAAACATGGCTTGAATACTTCTGGAAACAATGTCTATATCAATGGGACCAAGGAGTTGATTGATATATTTCTTTAACTCTTCATTTTGAGCCTTAAACTTTTTTTTGTTCACTTCCTCTTTATCCATTCTTCAATAAATTGTATCTATATCTTTTCATAAAGAATGTCTTTCTTCTTATTTATTTTGATTCCCCAAATCCACTTCTTGAAAATGGTAATCCTCAGGCTACATTTGACTTTCAAACTTATCAACTAGGAGTACAACTATTTAGGCCTTTTCGTGTCAAGATGCATTAGTAGTAACTATCAAGAATTTCCTTACATATTTCCTTGGCTAAAGATTTTGAAAGGTTTTCTCAAGCATAAAGAAATCAGCTTCTTCAACTTCCTTATACTTCCTTCCCCAATGTGTGAATGTTTTGGCAAACCAAGTAGGATTCGATCCCATACTAGTGATCTCCATTTATTGTTGACCTATATTATCTTGAGGCTACTCCTGTCTTTCTTAGTCTTGAGTATCTTCAACCTACTCTTCTCTCTGGCCTCTCACATTTCCATGAACTTCTTCATTATGTGGATTCTAAACTTCTTCTCGATCCTTATCCTATGCATGATCTCTAGTCTCTTCACGATTCTCTTGTCCTACCATAAATGCATTATGTTCTTGTTCCTATTCTTGGCCAGGTGACACAGATACATCCTTTTGTTATTGTTTCTCATAAAGCTCCTCATTCTCTTCCTTCAATGATGGCAAATCAAATTATTGTTGCTCACTTTGTGGTGGGAGATCTTCGTGAACTTTTTCTTGATCTTCACTAATATCCCTACCTAAAATAGAATTTAGTTCTTCCTTAGTAGCTTTGTTAAATGTTTTAGTCTTTGAAGTAGTACTATGAGGTTGTGATTGCATTTGAATTGAAGAAACACCAATGTTCACTTGCATTGGCACCTCTAGTGGCTCATTTTCCCAAGGGAGGTTTTCTTCAACCCTCAAATCTTATTCACCCCTAACTGCCTATTGTTCTAGGTCAACCTCTTTCTCAACTTCAACTTTTTTGTCTATTTTTATGTGGAGAGAATCCCGAGTCAACTCTTTTTCTATGGTATGTTCTTGTGGTACCTCTACCAAATAAGATGGTTGTAGGCCTTCTCTTTGTAGAGAAATGGTTTGGTTTGCAGAAGGAGTCATAGTACAAGCTTGAAATAGTTTGTAAACTAGTTTTTTCACTAAATCCTCAAGTCCTGTCCTTTTCATTCACTACCATTAGGGCCCAAGGTCCTCCTCATCCTCTTCCTCTAATCAATATTGAATTACCCTTAAGGGAGGAGGTCCTTTAGGACCTTTTATCAATCTTTTATACTACTATATTTTCTTTAGGAACCTCCTTGAGTTTCTCCTTCACCTTGGATGATCTAGTTCTTTGATTAATAGAAGATGAAGGAGGTGTTGCAGGGGTAATAGTGTTAAATATCCAGGCAACTAAGAGTTTGTGGGGGGGGGGGGGGGGGGGGGGGGGGTTGAATCACTTGTCAGCTTAAACCTTTTTCCTAAATTCTTTTACATATCTGGAGTTCAACCAATAGAATGAAATAATGTAGATATAACATGAAAGCACATTTACAACACAAACCATGCACTTAACACCAGATATGACATGAAAAACCCAAGGAAAAGACCACAGAGAATGTTAGTTCTCAATATATAACAACAGTTAAGGTTATTTTTACAAAGGGTTGGCTCACTACGAGAATGCTCACTGTAGGTGGGCTCACTACCCAAAAAAAGGCTCATTGTTGATGGGAGAAGAAAAGAGAAAAGATAATCTACCATTAAAACATAATCTGCAATACTAGATTGCTTCCATTGCCTCAACAACAACACACTGAACACATTATCAACAATCAAATTTTTATTTTCAAACTTGCATATCCTCCATGTCTTCATCATTCAATTCATCTTCTTATTTAAATTGTCTCCGAGAAACATAAACTTCTAGGTCGACCATTTCCAAGACAAAAAATTTAAATAGGTCAACACTAAACATTCTGGTGGTGGAAAGGAATGAAAACTAGACTATACCACAACACACACATTGGTCAAATCAACACATTGCATCCATTATAAATTCCAGACCCAAATAATGACACATGCTACACAAATACCGTTACTCATCCTTAAATTTTAGACCTAAATTGGACCCAAAATAGCACTGCCCAACTTGGTAAAAATAAGAATGAAACCAAGATATTCATGAATACAATTGATCAACACCATATCCGGTAAAGAAAGAAATTTGGATCACCATCAATACAAACAAACAAAATATCAACTGTAACACATCTTTGAGAGCACCAAATATTATGGGAACACAACTTCTGAATCAACAACTTCAAAACCATATGTTGACATCAATGACAACCATCAACATCACATTTTCATAGGTGTTCCTTTTCTCCTTCCATATTGAGGAGGGTTGGAAGAAGGTTCCTCTTGGGTTCCTTTCTTACTTTTCATTTATTTATGTACCTTTAATGGATGCATAGAGAATATACTTGACTAAATCTATCTTAAAAAAAAGGAAGTTCGCATTAGCATATAAACCATGGTGGTCAAGCATGGATTATAGGTATGTGCAGGATCATGGTGGGCCAAAACAAGCCCTTAAGTGGCAATGGAATTTTAGACAAACAGGGTTAGGCAACTTGACATAAAATTTGAATAAGATGAAAATTATGTAAGAACAGAATCTGTAGCAAATTGAATACAGTTTCTAACCTACTAATTATTTTCTAAATTAAAAAAATATATATTAGATAAAAAATTGAAATTTCAGTGCAGTAGTACTAAAATTTCAAGAAAAAGAAAAGTAGGTGTATGTCTGACCACCCTAACCACAATAAAATTATAATAATTCTATATAATATTTTAAATAGAAGTAGCAGACTCATGTCTAGATGTAACACATATTTTTTTGTAATTTGTTTCGAAGTAAATAATTAACTGTGAATTTTTTACTACAACTTTTCATAAATTGAAAAACTTGTTCGTCTGACCACCTTAACCTGCTTAAAACATTATAAAATTCAATTTTATTTATTTTAATCCTATATTAGGTGAAGCATAGAATGTGACACATGTTTCGGATTCAAAAAGTGTGATGTCGTTTGAAAGTTATGGATGTTTTTCAATAAGCCTATCAATAGGGACTTTAGTCAAAATTCAATTAGAAAATAAATAATAATTATTCATTAAAGTAAAAATAAGGAAAATCTTATATTGTTGGAAAGTTTAGAATGTCCTTAAAAAACCCTTTTCGTTTCATCAATTTCGGCTAAAAAAAGTTGTTAGCCACCAGAGTGAAATCTGGAAAAGCAAGGAACACTCAAAAACACGTTTTTTCTGTTCACTTTCCAGGTTTGGCATTTCCTAGCCAAATCCCAATACAATCCTGAGCCAAATACCAAGAATTCAAATTTTTGTTAGAGAAATTGGATATCAAATTAAAATCAGATATTTGATAAATTTCATCGGATAGAAATCCGATATCCAATTTGTATAAATTTTTATTATGAATAAAATTAATAATATTTAGTATGTTATTATATAGTATATAGTATTAATATATTAATGTATAATATATTAATATACAATATATTAATATATAATATATGTTTATCTTTATATTTACATTTATTTTATTAAAAAAAAATTACATGCGTTATTATGTGTGGGTAAAGAGTTACCAAGGAAGTTGATTGGGGTCAATGCAAGAAGTTGAGTCCACTTTTTGGCCAAAAAGTGGAAGTGTTTTCCCCGATTTTCAGATTTTGCCACATTTGATCTAAATATTTGAAGTGATTAGAGATTGAATCTTGAAAAAATTTGGTAATACAAAATGTAGTACTTGGAGTCTAATTTCCAAATATTTAATTTTTTTTAATACATAGATAATAGAAATTGAATTTCAAAAGGGATTTATCTGAAAACCACTTTATAAAATTGCATGTTTTAGGATCACGCATTTACGACCACCATGTTTTGACACAAATAAAAAAAAAAATTCAAACCCTTTTAGGAAAAGATTTGTAACACATTGAAGATTGATGAGGATATTGTTTGTATTAATTTTTTATTGGCCGTATTTGTTGTTTTAGAAACCCGTCATGTACGGCCACCATAATTTGAGCAAAACTTATCATTTTTTGGAGTTTTTTTTTAATATTGAAAAGAATTCTCTGTTGATTCATGCCCTTTAATTGTTTTTCCAAAATACATAAAAATAGTAAAGTTATTCAATAAATAAGAAAAGTTGATATTTTCAGTTTATGGACCAATTCTAGTACAAATTAATTGAAAAATAGAAAAAATAATCAAATCTTTAAAAAATATATATATTTGGAATCTGCAAAACGTAATCTCTAATGGTTTTTAATTTTGTCTGATAATTTTGTAAAAATGAGCATCAAACATATGCCATAAGTCAGTATTTTATTACTCACATAGTCCAACCTTGTACTTGTAGGTCTAAGGCTTAGGTTTGGGCATTCCAAGCCTTACCTAACCCAAATACCAAGGCACATGGTGGGCTTGGTTTTTAAATTTCAAATAACGGGGCCTTGTTCTATAACGGGTCCCCATTATTTATATATAACGAGTTCTCATTATATAAAGTGAAAAAATGAGTTTGTAAGGATTTAAAAATATATATATTTTTAAAAAATGGGGCCCCGTTATTTAAAAATGTATATTTTAAAAAAAAAGGCCCCGTTTTATGAATTTTTGGCTCGGAAACCCGAAGCATAATGGGCTCCCATTTTCTAAAAAATGGGACCTCATTTCTAGTGGCATTCTTCCCAACGCATACACTTCAACCTAATTGGGAGCCACCTTCTTGCACCCACCCATTGAACATTTTTTTTGGTATGAATTCTTTTCTGATAGAAGGAGGTGGAAGTTGTGTTTTCTTTCTGCTCGATGAACTACTTTTTATGGGTGATGTGCGGTGAAATAAATTGAAAAAGAATATGATCACATAAAACAAATTCAAGGATGGACTATGTTTTGTAGGTGGTTACATTTTTTTCTGTAGAAGTGTTGCATGATAAACATATGGGTGTTGAGTTAGACAATTAAGGGATAAGATTGAGTCAAATCCTCTCTTCAAATTGGTTTGAAAAATGAAGGTTCTGAGAAAGTATGCTTTTGAAATCAAAGTTGTAATATGTTGAATAATGAATGCAAAGAAGTATATAGATGTTTTTTTTGTGGAGCAGTTATTAGGTTATTTAGCAACATATTCTAGAAAGATTGTAAGTTTTGTGAGTATGATGTAAAGTTGATAAGAGTTGGTTCTCTTTGAGAGTCAGTGCTTTTTGTGAGTTGGTTCTCACAATTGTAATTTTGGGTTGGTATCCAATTGTTTATGTTTGTTCTTAATGTCATGTTTTTTTACTCGAAAGGGTTTTCCATGAGAAAATTTATGTTTCCGTCATGATGATTACAATCTTTAAGTCTTATTTGGTTTCATGTTTTAAAAATTTTAAAATAATAATCCACTCACCCCCCCCCCCAATTCTTATTATTTTTTGTGTGCTCTTCAAACCCATGAAATTTAAAGACAAAAAGAGTAATGGGGCATCATTAGGTCTGGCTTGGAATGCATTAGAAGAAGTTGTGACTTTTTTATGGATTTTTCCTATTGGTTTTATAGGATCTTGTATGGGTCCTCCTTTTATTGTATTTTTAATGGCAATAGTCATTTGAAAATCCTTCTATTGTATCTGCATTTAAGTCTTCATGATAAAAAAAAATGTTTGCCCAAAAAAAATCAAATCTGAAAAATAATATGTATATCGAAACCTTAAAGGCCAATAAGTTTCGAATGGTAATCTATCCACCAAATTTATGCTTAAAAAATTGTAATGAGAACATTAAAAGTTATAAATATTTAGTTTCAAAATCCTTGATATGTCCTTATCTCTATTAGCCATGAGAATACAAGATGAGCTAGAAAATTACTTGGTTTACTTTGGACAGAGTCAGTTAAATATGTAAGAATTAATTCATTATTTTTATAAATTCCTTTGTTAATTAAATAACTATCTACTCATGTTTTATTTTTATCTTATATTTGTTATTCTCGCTCTTCTTTTTGGGGAACTAAAAAAAAAAAAGTTTTCATTCACTACTCCAGTGGGGAAAAACTTAACATGAGATGGATAATAAAACCTAGAATAGAAATCTAAGCAATGACTAGATTCACTAAAAACTAAGTAATTAGGAAAACCTTTTTTTTTTAGGCATTTATGTAGTAATATAATGACGAAATTATTTTAAAAAATAATGCAAGAATGAATGGAATAAGATCAACTAAAAAAAGGTTATAGCATTGAGACTTAAAGAAGATTCCAGGACTCAAAACGCTAGAGAGCTTAACAAAACTTGTTAAAATTGAGTAAGTAGCATATCCAACTCATTGGTAATGGTGTAGCTCAAAGCTTAAAATAGGGTATGGCATATAAGTTAATGGTAATTTCTTGGGGGGGGGGGTAGATTGAAAAGTTTCCAAATCACAAATAATTAAGGCCATTATAGAATAGTTCTAAACAAATTTTCCAGCTATTTAATGTTAGAAATTTAAGACTTTTAGTAATAAGTATTGATAAAATGGGATTTTTTTAGTGAAAAATATTTTCTATAATGATATTTTGGCACACACTATGTGATGGTTGTAGAGATGTTCGGATTGAGGAAAATAGATTTTAATTTACCTCAATGTGTTGATGTAATTAAATGATAAATCACATAAAATTCATCATGAAATCATAATTGAAACATAAATAAAGATGCCTTGATGTATTTTGCTACTCCTTGAATCAGATCTACTCTTGAAGAAGAAGAATTGTTCTAAGATTGGAATGAAATAATGAGATAATGTTGTGATGATGAAATGAATTAAGAGAGATGTCTTATATAAGGATTTCATAATAAAGTCACCTTTAGGCTCGCATAGAATTATTACTTTTTTGCACGAAGATAGATTTGAATAGGATAGGACTACCTTATTATCCTCCCACATTTAAAAGAAGAAAGCATAGGACCGAGATGCCTGAGGTGTACCAGTCCTGACAATTTTAGCCTAGCTTTTTAGAGATGCGAGATAATAGGATCCTAATGCTGAAAATAAATTTGTGTGATAATATAAGTCTTGAGATTTCAAATAGGACAAGATTTATGCTAAATCAATATGATTAAAAGACAAGGGGCTCACATAAAATTAAGGGCCTAAATAAGAGTGTGATTATGTATTAAAGTGGAATAAGACCCATAATATTAATTTAAATCGATAAAGGTCCCATAATGCAAAGAGGAATGGAAAATACTAAGATGAGTGCTAGGAGAGTGTGTAATTGGACACTCTAATTAAAGGTGTACAATTTACGATGCTTCACTAGTATAATTCCCTATTATATATCTTTTATGTGACATAGATGCTCTTATTTTTTTGATTTGGGAAACCCAACTTCCAAAAGCCATAAGTTTTGATTAATATTAGAAGTCAATTGAGTCCCTTTATTATAAAATTGTTTATCTCAAAGAGGTCCATGCCATCATAACCCTCTTGCTCTATTTATGACTCATTTCAATATTTAGGGTCAAAAATTAAAAAATTTATTCTATAGCCCAAAATATGTATTTTATGTTATTAACATTAGGATACAAGTTTAAGACATCTTTCATAACATTACCAAGGCTACACTAAAACCAATATTATGTGGAACCAACTAATGAATGGAGAATCAAAATCAAATTTTGTTGTTGAGAGAAGGTGTGTACAAACAAATCATTTATGAAAGCTATAGACTTTTTCTTACAAACTTTGAAGTAAATGGGCATATATGAATACCAAATTTCTCTTTAATCGAATCAACAAATACACAAAAAATAACATATGGATAAAAAATAAAAAATAAAAAACAAAGAAATAAGACAAAAAATACCTTGCATATCAAACATGTTATTGGGTAATGAAAGTTAACACATTTTTTAAGATACTCCTACACTACAATTGTGAAGGAAATTAGAATTTGTTTCAAAAATAAAATAAAACAATTTCTTTCTCTATATTTTCTTGTTGAAAAATCAACTTTTACTATTCTTCCAAGACAAAAATAAATAAATAAATGTTTTATTGGAAAATCCCACAAGACAAGGGAGCTCCTCTTCCAAATTAAAAATATATATTTTTTAATAAGACCTAAAGATAAGGAGCTTTAGTAGGCAAGTAGCAATTTTATTTTTGAAAGAATATCATTGACTAAGTTTCCTTAAAATTATTTCAAGTAGCAATTTTATTTTTGAAAGAATATCATTGACTAAGTTTCCTTAAAATTACTTCAATTTTTTTTTTGAAAGAATATCATTGACTAAGTTTCCTTAAAATTACTTTGTATTGATTTTATTGTTATATTTTTTGGAAAATCTTACAAGGGAGCTCTTCTTTCAAAATTAAGAAACATATTTTTTTATAAGATTCCAAAAGATAAAGGGTACATTAATAAGTAGTAATTTCAAATTTGAAAGAGTTTTAGGTGAGTTTCCTCAAATTATTTTGTATTGATTTTATTGTATTTTTGCAAAACCTCACAATTTAAGAAAATTCCTCCAAGATGTCCAAGGGGTTGAGCTTAACTAGTTAAAGCACCGGGTTCTCACTGTGGATACCCAAGTTCAATTCCCAATAGGGACATCTGAAGTGGAATTCTAAGTTGTGACTCTTGGCCTTCCATAGGATGGGGAAGGTCTTGGGATCAATCTAATCAAACATAATAATAATAATAATAATTCAAAGATATGTAATGGGGATGAGGCCCCAACATCAAAAATAAAATAAAATTTCCTCCAAGATTAGAAAACATATTTTATTATTAGACCCCAAATAACAAGGGAAACATTAATAAATAAATAATAATTTTATTTTCAAAAGAATAATTTTGATTGAATTTCCCTTAATTTATTTTAATGCTATCGTAATAGTATAATCAACTGCTTCAAATTTGTCATAAATAATTGTTATTGTTTAAAAACCATTGTGTAATTTTCATTTATGTGTTAATTTATATATTTATGTTTTTATTTAAATGGTCTACATAATTATAAAAGTGTTTATTACAGATCACAACTCAAAAAGAAAAATATTATATTATCTACTTGACAACTGTACTAGTAAAAGACATTGTTCCGTCTTGGCCTCTCAAATTATATTTCCAATTGAAAAGATAAGTAAGAGAATGCCCATTAAGATCCACAGGGCATTGCAGAATATGCAAGATCTATTGGCCTCAAATCGGCGTTTGGCCTCGATATGTTGAATTATACACACTGCGATCTTCTCCAACACCATTCCTTGATCCCTGTAACACAAACTTGCTTAATTCAAACGTTAATCTAACACTTCAAATTGTGGAATGTACAGTTGTATTGAGAAGAGAAAGAAAATCTTTTATGAAATATTTAAAAAGCAGAGGACTATATAATTTACCCTTGAAATTGAAATCCGTAATTATACGAAATCCTTCGGAGCGTGGCTCTCCATTTCTCAACAGTCTCACCGTCCACTCTGCGAGTGAGACGATGTTTGCTCAACGATTTTGAGTACACTCCTCCATTCTTTCGCAGGTCGCGGGGTCGAACACCACAAAAGATGGGGATAATGGAAGCTCCGCTTTCCTCCATCAAGCACAGTTCCCTTAAGCACCACGCGGATTCTGCGTACTTGTTAGAAAAAATAGCAATATGAATGGAAGCTGAGGCAATTGCTTGCTGAATTGTGAGGGGAAAAGGCTGCCCTTGTTGAAGTGATTTGTAGTCGAGAAACACTTTGAGTTGTTTGTTAGAGAGAGTGTGGTAGACAAGACTAGCAACTGTCTTCTTCACATCCTTGCCACAATGATTGATAAATACATGGTATTCCTGAGAAGAGACCTCAACATTTATCATTGCGTTGCAGTTGAAAACGCAGAAACGACTTACATACGAAGGCTTCGAAGAGAGATGGAGTCCTGCTGTAAATTATCCTCCTTAAAAAGCCATCTATGGCAGTTTGTCGTCTGAAGTTGTCTTAAAAATATTATTAATCCGGAGGCTTAGAACAGAGATGTGAGTCATGTTATCTCCCTCGTTTATAAAGAAGTCTTCTGGCGATTGGACGGCCTATTACCCAGAACTATTTGTCTTCACTCTTCACGCCATGTGACGGCAGTTTCCCAAATATATTTTTTTTATTGTAAAAAAATTAAAATCATCCATTTTGCCATTTAAACTAGTGTCTTTGGCAATCCCCAAATATTGCTGACTTTCTGAGAGGTGATATGATTATAAGTTTTCTCGAGATAATTTATAAAATATATTTAGTCGATAGCTTTTTCTAGCGGATTATCCTAGAACGGCCACAAAAGAACCGGCAATTCCAAGATAACATACCTACAATTCTGAGCCGGTTATTCCAAGATAAAATACCTAAAATTCTCAACCGGTTATATCTACATCTCTTTGGACAAGCGTGGATTCCTGTCGTTTTATTGAAATAAAATAATTCAAAGCAGAACCGATTAGTTTTTAAAAAGGCCGATCACATCGGCAGCGGTGATGCAGCCCCTACAATGCACATCTCCATAGCGAATTGTCTGCACAGCACCACAGCACCCAGATTGTACTATTGATCATATTTTTTTAATTATATATATATATATATATATATATCTTCTTATTCTTCCATCTAGAGATGGGGATGTGAACTATGCCAATATAGCATCTTGGATAAAACTGTTCGAAGGAACTATATATATATATATATGAGAGATGTATTCTTTTGATGAGAGATATAGAGTAACAGAGAAACATAGAGAGATACAGAGATAGAAGTGCAACATAGAGATCATATGTGATATGTGATTAAATTGGATAACTCAAGAGTGAATGAAGTATGTGAAGTCTGTCTACTAAGCTTAATTGGAACTGTATTACATGCATATGTGAGATGCAGCTATAATAGTTCAAGTAAGCCCTTTGCCAATGCACCTTCATCTTTTGACAGCGAGCATTTGTAATATTCTATAACTATTTATATTATATTG
Organism: Cryptomeria japonica; assembly: GCF_030272615.1. Lineage (NCBI taxonomy): Eukaryota > Viridiplantae > Streptophyta > Pinopsida > Cupressales > Cupressaceae > Cryptomeria > Cryptomeria japonica. The sequence continues at coordinate 611,859,398 of NC_081405.1, forward strand.
AGAGTTGACCCTCTTTGTGGTAATTCCCTAACGGGTTTCCATGAAAAAAAAATCTAGTGTTTTCTTGTGTACGTTGTTGTGGATGGTATCTCTACTTTTGATGTTCATTTGATCACTCATTTCTTTCTGTTGCATGCTAATTGATGTGAATCTAAAAAGTAATAATAATATTGTTTTACGATTTAGAGAATATAGATTCACCCCCTCCACCCTCTTAGTATTCCAGTTGTTCAACAATTGGTATCAGAAATTTGACTAAGGGGAAGCTATAATGAAGATCCTTTTCCCCTGCCAAAGAGGTTGATGTTGTTGTCACAACATGTTGATATATTGAGTAAATTGATGTACTTGAACTCTTGGTGAAGATTATGGTAGAAAATATTGCTATGCAATAGAATGCGAAGGTTCGAAAAGTGACTATTCACACAGATAGAGTTGTTTAGCATCTTTTTGGTAATATGATGATCAGAGATTACTTTAGTGGCGAATATTTGCCAATGGCGAATTTTTCACATCGGCCATGTCGGAAATGGCTAATATTTTGTACCAACTGGGGGTGGCCATGTCGCCAGAACATTATCAATTTATGTCAAAGTCACAGCCCGATTGCCATATGTTTTATGCAATTAAATGTTTCTATGCAATGAGTTCACCAATACAATATATGGTGGACACGCGGTAAATTTAATTTTTTTGCCTACACTCTCCGAGGTTGCCTTAATAGATGACATTAATTCGCCTATATGCATGTGAATATTTGTTAGCGAGGGGGACACAATTTGCCCTACATCTTGCTGACGCGTGTCTCTATTCACCCCAACTTTCACCAACTATATTGTATTCGCCTATTATTTGGACGACCTATAATCGCCTCGAAAATTAGATGCCATGTTATAGTTACGTGGGATTCACCAAATATTTGTATACCATATAAAATTCCCGTAGAATTTACCATATAAGGATTGGTATAAATACATGCAAAGATCAGATCTATCTCAACATAATCTGGTGGGTTCTAGGCTCTGAATTTTGATCAATAGCAAAGTGTTAGACCAAGGAAAATCATTGTTGTTGACTACATTGGCGACTGCTAGTGACCTAAAGGTGAGCGATCATATTTTTGAAGTGGTATAATATACATTATAGTCTATTATTGCTTTTTTAATAAATTGATATTTTTTGGTAGCCTTTATTTCGTTGGAGATGTCGAACAGGAAGAGGGGTAGGAAACCTGAATGTGGGGAAGGCCAGGAGAGGTCAACAAAAAGCAAAATGTTGTCTTCATACTTTGGCATTGGAAAATATTGTGGTGAAAATTAGGAAGGTACATCATCACAAGTACAAGTACAAAATTCACCACCTACACCGCATGTTGAAGATGGCGGCGAACCTGATATCTCAGATCAGGATGATCTTGAAGAAGATTATCTGGTAGATACCCAAGTTAGTCGGAATGATATAATTGACTTGGGTGATAATGCCATTGATGATAATGCACGGAAGGGGAAAAGAAAAGCCATATCAAAAAAGGGTGAACCATAATCAAAAAAGGATCGAGAGTGGGATATGTTAGTGAGGAATTTTTAAACTAATTGGGCATCAAAGTATCCATTTATTGAACTAGTGCAAAATCCAATTGAAGGCGAGCCTCCAATTAGGAAATTAGGTTATTGGGATATGTTAGTGAGGAATTTTTAAACTAATTGGGCATCAAAGTATCCATTTATTGAACTAGTGCAAAATCCAATTGAAGGCGAGCCTCCATTTATTGAACTAGTGCAGGTGTAAGATTTGCACTTGGAAACATAACAAGGAAATTAGGTTGCAACTAAAATTTGACACCATAAAAAAGCATATGGGTAAAGTTTATGAAAAATAAATGATAGACGGGGTTGAAAAATCAGTGATAAGATGGAAAACAAAGAGGAATGTAAGCATGTGAGGAATGCCGAAGAGTATTATTTTCATGAGAAAATACAGACGAAGCCTGCTAAAGTTAAAGGTTCTATTGAAGCTATTTTTGGAAAAGCAATGCAAATAGAACAACAGGGAAAATTTGTTCAGTTAAGAGTCATTTTTTATATTTTGAGCAGAGGGCGTGCTATGACAGATTTCCCATCAATTAGTGGTTTATTACACTTTTTGAAAGTTCCTAACTATCCTAATAGACACTGGTCAGTAAACAATGGATGGGAATGGGCAAGTTGTCTTGCTGAGGTTGAAAAAGAATATGTTAAGGAAAAAATAAGAGAGTCAAACTTTATTGCATTTTCTTTAGACGAAGTTACAGAAGTAGACAATACTTCATGTGTATGCATGCATGTTTATACTGTATAGAATCATACCCGCCAACCTCATTTACTATCTGTTGCTAAAATGAAGGAGAGTGCGACAATGGAAAATTTATTTCAACTAGTAAAGAGAAGTTTAATTGAATATGGAGGTATGGATGAAATGACAGTAGCCAAAAAATCAGTTTGTGTTGGAGCAAATGGAGCTTTAGTAATGCAAGGTCATAGGAACAATTTTTGTACAAAGATTGAAACTTCATTTGCACCTTACATTACTGCAATTCACTGCATGGCTCACAGAATGAATCTAGCTTTTGGAATTGTGAGCAAGTTTGCTTCGATAAAAAAATTGAAATTTTAATCAAAGAGCTCTACTCACACTTCTGTCGAAGTCCCAAGCGATTTATGGAATTTCAACACTTTGCTGATGAAATAACTGATGGGAACAAACTTCCCAAGGATAATGATACTAGATGGATCTCTTTGGATGGTCCGACGCATTGATTTTTTTCAGAATATCCATCCTTGATTGGACTATTTCACACAACTCATGATGAATCAAATCAACCGAAATTTCCTGGCCTTCTTCAAAGGTTAAGTAATCTAGAGATACTCTTAACTTTAGCAGCTCTTCTACCCATGCTAGAGGAAATGAGGAATATTATGAAGGCTATCCCAAAAAGAGATTTGTATATTGTAGAATATGTTGTGTTGCGTAAGATGACATGCATGACCCTCAACAATCTCTATCAAAATCAACCAACACTATCTGATAAAAAAATTGTTAAGTGGTGGACACTCACAGATTTGAACAATCCTGATAACTTTTTATAAATCGGTGCAGACGGGGAGGTATGTGCCAATGTATGGGGAGTTGAGATACCAATACACTTCTATGCCATGGTCGACCCCGAGGAACCAGGAAAGTGCCCCGGGAAGCAACTAGCAAGAGTTACAAGGGAAGATTTCGACAAGATTGTTGAGACTGTAACTACTTCTATGAAGAAAATTGCATATGATCTTTCCTCACAAATTAGAAGCAAATTCCCTCCTGACAATCTACTCAAAGCCATGTCTAAATTTGGTTTCCTCATTATTGGAGCCTCAATGGTGCAACTGATTTTCGAAGCAAGTTGTTGACTTTGATAAAACAATTTTGCATATCCAGAGAATTGAATGGAGTAACTATAAATAGAATATTAGATGAAACTCATCTTCGAGAGAAATCATCTCATTTTGCATACACTATGAGAGAACAATATGGCAAAATGGAGAACCCCCATGAAGAGGGATCAGTAACAAGGCCCTTTGGAAATATATAGCTGAGAACACAACATTGCATGATTCAATGCCAGAATATGTGAAGATTGCTTATTTATGTCTTACCATGATATTGGATAAGGTGGAAGGTGAGAGATTTTTCAATTCTTTGGGGTTTCTAAAATCAAAGCTAAGAAACAAACTAGACAAAAATTTGGAAAATTGTTTGAGGTTGTATACATCTAGGTATGATGTCCACACTTTTCCTTACGATAGGGCACTGCAAATCTGGATGTCCAAATGTGAAAGAAGAGGTTTGTGCAACACTTCAAACCAAAGTGCCAGTGGGACTATTGACACATGTACTGGACCTATTGGTAGCATTGAGATGCAGTTTGGTGAAGGTATGTAGACTTAGAATGAAGAAACTCAAACCACAGACAAGAATCAAGAAAGCTCTGAATTTGATGAGGATGAATGGAAGCTGTAAGAGATTGGTATTTATTAATCTTATTACTGTATCTCATCATTCATATTACAAAAGCATATTACTTTTTGCAATTAGAATTTAATATTGATTTGTAATTGTATTTTTCAACTTTCTATTTCCATATTTAAAATAGCATAATAAAAAAAAACATAATGTGTTTATTGATACAGAGATGTTTATTGTTTATTTATAAATATTTGAGTCTCAAATTTGTGTGATACATTTCAGAACCATATGATACAATTCATTCAATGGTAATACACATGTCGAGAACTTCGATTTTCATTAATTCTTTCAAAATATAGCCATATGATACAATTCATTCAATAGTAATACACCAATCGGTGTGATTCTCCATGCAAATTGCAAAAGTGAATACAAAGTTTTAGAACCCTTTGCAAATGACCCTAAATTCCCTTTTATAGAAACAAGAGAGCAACAACAGCTCCTATGTGATTCTCTAATGTCCATGCAAAAGTGAATACAAAGTTTCAGAAACCTTTGCAAATGACCTTGAATTCCCTTTTATAGAAACAAGGGAGAAACAACAGCTTCAATTCGAATTGCAAGTTTGCAACATGTGAAGACTGAACATCAAAATCACAAACTCACCACAGATTTATATGGCCATCACAGGCCATAGTAGCAATTTAACATCTCCCACATGTTTGATGTCTCTTGTTTAAAAAAAAGAGTTTAAAATTAAATATTAATTCACGCCATGAAAAATTAAACATAAATAATAGAAGTGCCTAAAACCTACTAATTAGAAATAGAGAAATGCATAAATGTTAAAGCAATGGAGAATTTGAGAATACAAATTCACTGGCTGAAGTTTTGCACTGTGCATCATAGATTCATAGGCTAGATTAGCAAAATAGCAATAGCGAGTGCTAGTTTTTTCCTATTCATAAAATAGATTCATAGGTTGGATTAGCAAAATAGAAATTGTGAGTGCATCATAGATTCATAGGCTAGATTAGCAAAATAGCAAACAAAAAAAACATAAAACCTTGAAATTAAGAGTAAAAGAAGAAAATTGTGCAATACATGCTATGATTCTTAAGATTTATGTGCCAGTTTTTGTAGGGTGCTCCACTCTTCGTCTGATGGAAGGTCAATATTTTGTAAACTTTGTCAACATTCCATATTTAAAATATTTACTTGACATCACTGTTTCATCCACTACCGAATTTAGAGTTGTAAAAGGTTGGATGAATTCCAGAAAGCTTTGGGGAGTTGTGTCCTTTGGAAGCAAGTCTAAATCAGACTTCATTTTTATCTCCATGTTTTTTTTGTAAGCTTCGTGTCCAATGAATTTATTTGATGGGTCAACAGTCTTAGGCAAACCAAGTTTAATCAAATTATTTTTCTTTTCTTGCAGCTTTAATATCTTTTTTCCATAATTTTCCATAACTTTTGATGTTTCCCTTAGCTTCTGGTATTTTTGAATTATAGATGATGTCTTAACTTTGGCATCAATGCGGCTCTTAACTCCCTTGGATGCCAAGTAGCTATCACTGGAACTGTAGACTACTTTCAAAATCTTTTTTGCCATATCCTCTTTTGAATAAACATTGTGCTCTTCTCATAGTGCCCTTTGATTTTCATATAAATTAGTCTCAGACTTTTAGTCAATTGAAACCATTCACACAACTTGTCACTCCTCTGTATTATTTGCTGCCAAATGTTTTCTTGTATATACTCCGTTGTATTTTTCATATTATCTTTCAATCTTTCCTCCAAAGTTTTTATTTTATCATTTGCATTGTGCAGGTCTTCTTTCATTTGTGCACATTTTTTTCTTTCTTCCTCTACTTCCTCTGGCAAATGTTTTTCTTTTTCCTTCCCATGATCTAATAGGTTCTATAATTTTCTCATTTTGGCAGCAACAAATTCATAACTTTTGTATATTTTTTAAAAACTAGCTCTTTCCTCATCAATTTTTTTACTTCTTTTAGCCAGTTTTTCTGTCAGGTCCTTCAATTCTGCATCCATCTTCTCCTGCTCTGCAATTTCTACTATAGAGCCTGAATTTTTTATCCTTTTCTGTAAATCATTGCACTTGCTTTCTGATGCTTTCCTCCTTGATTTTTTGTTTGCTAGGTCTGCCTGTAACTTTTCTATTTGTTTCTCCAGTTTATTTTTTTCTCTCTCCATCTTTAGTAGTGAAGCATAGACCACTTCGTTAGTCCTTTTTGACACACTAATTTTGTCCACATTATGTAATTTGGAAAAATCCATTTGGAGGGTGCTAACTTGAAATTCAGAGGGATCTATCTGATTGTGTGGTGGATTTTTATCTTTAGTTGGGGTCGGGGACATAACAACCATGATCTCCATCATATCTTTCTGTGGGTCATATGTTGGAAATACCCTATTCCTTGCAGGCTCTTCATTTAAAACTTTAGTCAAGGAAACCCTATGAAATGCTTTCTTTTTTTCTTTATTTGCTTTTGTTGTGTGTTCATATTTTTCATAGTAATCGCGATATTGAAAATCTGGGCTTGTTGAAGCAATTGAATGTTTGAAAGGTGACATAGGAATACCAGAGGCTCCAGTTCCACTTATTCATGTGGTTTTAACTAATGCTTGACTAGGATTACCAACAACAATTCATGATACTGTCCCACTCCCACTGACACTTTCATGTGTAGTTTTCATAATCTTTTTAGGTTTGTGATCTGAAGCTGCAAATGATTGTTTTGTAGTATCAATGGCACTTGAAATAGGATTCTGAATAGTATTAGTATCTACCACTAGTGACCTCTTGTGAGAGATATTTTGTTGTAGCCCTTGTCCAACAACTAGACAACTAGTATCAGCAGTACTAGTAGTACCCATGCCAACCCCACCATGGCCACCAATCACAACATCACTTAACTGAACAATAATGGGAATATTATCCCTAGATTCCCCACCTGTGGCTATGGCACTTGATTCACCACCAATGGGAATACCATGATGTGGTGGTGGTTGTGGATTTGAACCTGAAACAAATGTAGGTGGACCCTGAGGGTAATGAGTAGTACCTATCTGTGATGAATCTGAAGAATCAAGTCCAATGACTAGTTTAACAGGAGCTTTTGATTTTGACCTTGATGGAAGTTTTACCTAAAGTGGATACCAAATGCACCCTTCTCTGGCACCTAGACCACCACCTTCAAAACCCTTTTTTTCCATAATGCTTGCCCCTTTGCTATATTTTTCTTTCATGGACTCATGGACTGCACCTAATATTTTAGGGGTTGTAGTAGTTGTTGGAGCAGGCTCAACCTCATACTCATCATCATTTTCACTCCTATCATGTGTTGTTGTGGGATGCTCCATATTCCACAATTTGCTAAACTCATCATCCTCATCGATGGTCTCAAATTCTGCACTGGTCTTTGGTTCACTGAGATTCCTCCTCATAGTCCAAAAATAATTTATTTTGGTTTGAGTCCAAAAACACTCTTTACATTCTTGCAGAATTAATTTGGGAATAGATTTCTTAGATGGATTAGCAGATTTTAGGTAGAAATTGTATGACCTCCTATTTTGGATGCCTTCGCCCTCCTCTGTTGTCCTCTGTGTGTGCAATGCCATAATTTGTGATGAAATTTCTTCTATTGAAATGTTATTGTCATCTGCAATTTTTGCCATCTCTTTTTTAACCTCATCCCTGGAATCCATGTTTCTAAGCTTTTATAGCAATGGTTTACTTTCATGTTGACATAACGCTGAAGAGTTCCCATTTTTCTTAAGCCTTGCTCGAACTATACCGATTGGATCATACTGCGAGATACCCTCATCACCAAAGTTAAAAACTATCAAAAAATTATGTGCCACATTGAATGCTTTTCTCTCAAATGTGAACCCTCCACATGAGAAAGGCAAGGAAGGAAATATTCTCTTCTTTTGTTGACCATGGGAGTGCCTATATGTGCTCTCCAATTGCCATACATACTCTAATGCAAATACCCTCTTTGTCACATGTATTGGAAGTCTGTATGGTTTTACTGCTGATCCGTAAAACCTTAACACAATGAATTCTTCCATGAAGAACCAGTCAGCCAATTCTATTTGACTTCCGAGTTGAATGCAATCTCTACAAGACACAGGCAACCTAGGCATTGGAGTGCTTGTAGTTTCATTATACATTGGTGCCAAAAACAAGTCTACAAAATGGTTGTAGTTCTATCTGTTATCATGCATGCTTATCTTTGGTGTCCATTCATATATTGGACACTCTGTTCTGTTCCTAGTCTTCTCATCAATCTTATAGCTCACAATTTGAAGCTTTTTGGTCTAGAATATTGCACGATACTTGGATAGAAGGAGATAGCACAAGTAGGATGAGAACCTAAATGACTTACAGGAACCTTTTTTTATCATTAGTAATTGTTTTTGCATGGATTTAACAATGTGCTCAATAAAATTATATCTTACCAGTTGACCTACACAATGGATATTATATTATTTCAAGAAGGATTGCACCCACTTCCCTATCATTTTCCAATCCCAAGAAAAACATCAGCAAGGAAATAGTATCCCCAACCCATGGAACAAAAATGTTAGAATCATAAGGAGGCTTATGATTCTGATCCAACACAATACCAGTACCACTCTTTATTATAGCTTTGATAAATGAATCTCTGTGACTTGGATTGAGACTCTCATAATTCCCTGCTAGCTTTTCAAGGTCAATTTGGACATTTGAGTTTTGGGCTTCAAATCCTAGGTTCAACAAACGACCAAATTCTCCCTCATTTATGGATAGAATTTCCTCTTTTGTATTTTTATTGACAATTGTTTTTTTATCTTCATCATAATTTTTGGTGCAGAGTATGACAAAATTAGGGCAAGGGAGTACATCAGGTAACACCATGATTCCCAATCCAGCATCCCATGATGCGATTTTATTTATTTTTTGTTTTAACATTGGGTTGAAAACAGTAAATTTTGCCCTGGATGCATCTGCCGCCTTACTAGACAATGCATATCTAATATCTATGATATGCTTTTCACCATGGATAGCAGGGTCATAAATATCATGGTATTCATCAGTGAAACCTAGTGTTTTAACCAGTTCGGTTAGGTACATTTTGTTTTTCACTTTGCTTCCTGTTGAACTACTGCTTCCCATTTTCCCCATCGTTGTTATTGTTAATAATTCAAAATAATGCTAGATAAAAACCTGAAAATGCTAACCCTCAAATTGGATCACAAGATTAAAAAAAGCAAAAAGGTGGGATGTAGGTGTTGTAGATTTTACCTGGAATTTATATTTCACTCGATTGGCATAGACAGTCTCTGTTGCAACATGCATTCCTCAATCTAATAGCTATTTCTGAATCTCTCTCGATTTACAGGTTTGTCCATGAAATGAAATACGATTATGATTTATGAGTCTCTTATTTTGAAAACTTTGAAAAGTACAAAAGTAATACCTAAAGGGCAAAATATCTAGAATCATGTTGTAATTTTATTAATTATTATTAATAACTAATCCATACCAAAGGATAAAACATTCATTACTTTAGTATAAATTTTGAGGACATTAAATGTAAAACGTTCAGTTCTAGGCAAAGTTCTCACAAATGTGTTCACTTTCCACATCTAGGCCGAAATCCACCCTAAGACGTTGATCTTAACTCATACAACGGACGATGGCAAAATATCTAGAATCATGTTGTAATTTTATTAATGATTATTAATAACTGTTCCATGCCGAAGGAAAAAAAATTCATTACTTCAGTATAAATTCTGAGGACATTAGACTTAATTATATTTAATTAAATTTAAAACGTTTCAATTCCGGGCAAAGTTCTCACGAATGTGTTCACTTCCCACATTCGAGCTTAAATCCATCCTAAGCTGTTGATCTTTTCTCATCCAACGGATCATGGTACCTACTGTCAGATGTCGTGGGACGGTGGGTCCCACGACTTCTGCCATTTTTTTGGCACGTCACCATACTCGGGTCACTTTTCGGGTTTGTTTTTTAAGTCTATTCAATCATTTTAAAATTCCACCTAAAAAAGGGCTTTATAGAGATAGACTTAATTATATTTAATTAAATTTAAAATGTTAAATTCTGGGCAAAGTTCTCACAAACGTGTTCACTTCCCACATTCGGGCCGAAATCTACCCTAAGTCATTAATCTTTTTTCATCCAATGGACGATGGTACCTGTTTTCAGATGTAGTGGGTCCCATGACTTCTGCCATTTTTCTGGAATGTCACCATACTCATTTCACTTTTCGGGTCTATTTTTTAAGTCTATTTAATCATTTTAAACTTCCACCCAAAAAAGAGATTTATAGTCTATAGACTATAGACTTAATTATATTTAATTAAATTTAAAATGTTCAATTCCAGGCAAAGTTCTCACAAATGTGTTCACTTCCCACATTCGGGCCGAAATCCACCCTAAGTTGTTGATCTTTGTTCATCCAATGGACGATGGTACCTGTTTACAGATGTAGTGGGTCTCATGACTTCTGCCAATTTTCTTACATGTCACCATACTCATGTCACTTTTTGGGTCTTTTTTTTAAGTCTATTTAATCATTTTAAACTTCCATCCGAAAAAAAGATTTATAGAGATATAGACTATAGACTTAATCATATTTAATTAAATTTAAAATGTTCAATTCCGAGTGAAGTTCTCACAAATGTGTTCACTGCCCATATTTGGGTCGAAATCCACCCTAAGTCATTGATCTTTGCTCATCCGACGGACGATGATACCTGTTGAGAACTTGAGTGTTGTCAAATGTCGTCAGTCCCATAATAAGAGACATTTAAATTTTAAAGATGTGCAATAGTTTGAGATAACTATTAAATATAATGTTAATATTATTTGTAAAAATTTAAAATTCAAAAATAGTATAAAACATGAAACTTAGTTTCTAGAATAAAACAAATAACTAAATAATAATATAAATTTTAATATACAATTTGAAAGGTAAAAGTTTAATATAAAAAAGAAAACATTCAATATTAATTTAAAGTTTAACAAAATTCTTTGAAAATATGTTTACGATATATCATTTTAAAAAATAGTTTAAAAATATATATAAAAGTTTAACATAAATTTAGTGTATTAATTTTGAAAAATGTGCAGTCCTCAACCTATTAAGGCGAGCAAATTTGGAAAGTAAAAATGTCGAGGTGGCAATTAATTGTTGCAGAAGGAGTTGTTTGCGGCAGGTCACACGAACGGAGGAAGGAGAGGATGGCAGGAAATCTTTTTCTTGATCTCATGGCATTGATGCCTTATTGTACACATTCATTACCCGGCCTATATGACGGAGGAAAAATTTATTACCTTTTGATTTGTGTGCCAGTTTTTGCTTTGAAGCGAAACAAATCTGTAGTTCGTAGCTTCTGTAAGACATTTTTTGCAGGAAGTGCTTTTGAAATTGCAGGTGACCATGGAGGCCAATTTCACACTGTGAACAGACAAGAAGTTGGTGCCCCTTTCAGGCAAAGTATTGGATAAACGAATGCAAGGATTGTTTAGGTTTAAGGAGGAGAAGTTGTGGACGGCAGCTCGACTGATGCTTGTAGAGGAGGTGGCACATATCAGTCACCGGTATCAAACTAACGTGGAGGTTTACTCTCTGATTCTAGCGTGGGATTTTGAATTCAAACCGGAGGTGGAAAAGGTAAAACTCACATCGGTCAAATTAATTGAGGGGGATTTTTTTATTAACCTGGATTCAATCTTGGAGTGGGTGGTGTCAGGAGTTGGCATTCGAATTAAGGAAGGTGACGACCAGGAGGAATTGCTTCCTTTTATTTGTGGCCCAGAGGATGAAATCAAATACCAGTGTCGTGAACGTGCCCAAGTGGGGTGGGAAGCGATGAAACTCTTTGTGAAATTAACCTGGGTGGATGAATTCCTGAAGGCTTTGCATGTGGTGGCAAGGATGGAGGTTGGTAGGGAATTGAGAGATAGGGCTGAAGAAGGAAGGGCCATACAGCTACTGGC